>NW_028270147.1:113956261-114128665 GCF_037043375.1 Chiloscyllium plagiosum | reverse complement strand
GTATCCAGGAATATTGAACACTCAGTCCTGTCCTCATTTCAGCCTCATCGTTTACAGTAACAACATCAGAATTCCGCTTAGCAATCTGTGTCTGTTACTCTCCAATCTTATTTGTTTCTATAAATGATGAACAATGACAAACCCTGAACCAATCCTTTTGCCACATCGCTGGTCACAGTCTTTCAGTCTGAATAATAATCTTCTACCACCACTCTCTGTCTCCAACCATCAAACCAATTTTGTACCAACTGGCTTACTCTCCCTGGATCCCATTTGATCTAACCTTACTAACCAGTTGTCCATGTGTGCAGTCCCAGACAGTCAACCAGATTTAGAATTTATTACTCTCTCCCTCACTCTGACTTTGCCCAAGAAGTTACTATTCCTTATTCTCGTGTATCTATCTCCCAGGATTCTGTCTTCCTTGGTGTTCCTCCCTGATATTACCTCCTGGTTCCCTCAGACCTGCCAAATTGGTTTAATCCCTCTCCAACAGCACAAGCAAGTCACACCACAAGAAGCTCAATTCCTGCTCTGTTCAGGAGCAACCCATCCAGTCTATAGAGGTCGCATCTCCCCTGGAATCATTCCCAATGTCCAATATCTCAAACCGTCCCTCCTGGACCATCTTTTCAGCCTCACATTCACCTGTCTTATCCTTCTATTCCTATTCTCACTTGCATTGGTCGCTGGGAGTTATCCCGAGATTCTTACTTTTGAGCTCCTGCTGCTAATTTCTTCCCAAGCTCCCTAAATTCTGACTGCAGGACTACATCCCTTTCCTCCCTCTGTCACTGGGACCGATGTGGACCATGATTGCTGCCTGTTCCCTCTCTCCCCTCAGGGTGCTCTACAGCAGCTCAGTGACATCCTTGACCCTGGCACCAGGGAGACAACACACCATCCTGGATTCCCATCTGCAGCTGCACAAACACCTATCGATTGTCCTCACTCTCGAATCTCTTCTCACTATCGCTCTTCCAGTCTTCCTTGTGCCCCTTCTGTACAGCTGAGCCCCCCTACCACCACCGTGGTGTCATAGACTTCGCTCTGGCTGCACTCCCCAGATGAACCATCATTCTCATCAGAATTCCAAACTGAATCCCGATTGGAGAGAGTGATGCACTCAGGGGATTCCTGTACTAGCTGCCGGATCCTCTTGGATTGTCTGCTGCTCCCCCATTCCCTCTCTCCCTGCATACTCTGAAGCTGCAGGGTGACCACATCTAGAAGCGTGCTCTCCATGGAGCTCTCAGCCTCACGGACTCTCTGCACTGACACCAGCTGCTGCTCAAGCTCCGAAACCTGGAGCTCCAACTGCTGTCACTGACCTCACATCCTGTACTCATGGTATTCCAGGAGCTGGGAAGTATCCTGAAGTTCCCACATGGAACAAGATGAACCTCTCTCCATTCCCTGATTACCTCTTGGCAAAGTTCTGATGACAAACAGCTCCAACAGGGCTCACAATCCAGTGCTTTCAGTGTTCGTGGGTTTTGCAGAGTCTCTTCAAAAAAACATCAGAATTAGGCCATTCACCCCATCAAGTCTTCTGTGCCATTTGGTCATTTGCTGATGTGTTTCTCAAGACCATTGTCTTGCCTTCTTCCCATTATGTTTGATTGCCTTGCCAGTCAAGAACCTATCAATGTCTGTCCTAAATACACTCAATGACTTCACCACCACAGTAATGGGTTATCCTTTAACTCTGCGGCTGTGCCCACTGGCCCAATTTTCCCTTCCTTGTGGAAACATCTTCTCCACGTCCACTCTATCCAGGTCTCTCAGTATTCTGTAAGTTTCAATGTGATCTCCCCATGTCCTTCTCAACTCCATCAAGTACATAGCCAGAGTCCTCAAACGCTCCTCATCAGACCAGGCTATCACTCCCAAGGTCATTCTTATAAACTTCCTCTGGACCTCCTCCAATGCAAGCACATCCCTCCTTAGATATGGGTCCCAAAACTGTTCACAATATTCCAAATACAGTCTGACCAGAGTCTCATACAGCCTCAGCAGGACATACCTGCTCTTATATTCTAACTCAGTTGAAATGAATGATAACATTGCATTTGTCTTCCTCATTGCTAACTGAACCAAAATGTTCACCTTCAGAGTAACCTGAAAGAGGACTTCCAAGTCCCTTTGTACTTGAGAATTCTGAATTTCCCCATTTAGAAAACAGTTTGAGCTTGTATTCTTCCAACCAAAGGGCATAACCTCACACTTTCCCATATTGTATTACATCAGCCACTTCTTTGCCCACTCTCTGAGCCTTTCCAAGTCCTTCTGCAGCCTCCCTGCTTCCTCAACTCTGCCTGTTCCTCCCCTCATCTTTGTGTCATCAGCAAATTTACCAACAATGCCCTCAGCTCCTTTTTCCAGATCGTTAATACATAATTAATTTTTACATGAATAGTTGAGGTCCTAACACTGCCCCCTGCTGAACTGCATGAGGCACCAGCTGCCATCCTGCAAAAGACCCACTTATTTCCACTCTCTATCCATGCCAGTACCGGGCCCCAAGCCCCCTGGGCTTTTATGTTATTCAGCAGCCTCCTGTGTGGCAACTTGTCAAAGGCCTTCTGGAAATCCAAATAGATCATGTCCATTGGCTCTCCTTTGTCTAACTTGTCATTAACTACTATTACTATATCGAATTCCAGCTTCTCCCTCTCGAACTGCAGGGTGAATTCTAACACATTATGGTCACTGCCCCCTCAGGGTTCATTCACCTTCAGCTCCCCAATCAGGGCTGTCTCATTACACATCACCGAATCCGGAATTACCTGTTTCTTAGGGGCTCTTCCACAAACTGTTCCAAAGGAGCCTCTCGTAGACATTCCATTAATTCCTTTTCTTGAGATCCATTCCCAGCCTGATTTTCCTAGTCCACCTGCATATTGCAGTCCCCATGACTATTGTAATAATCCCTTTCTTACATGCGTTTTCTATCTCCTGATTTATTTCCTGACCCACATCCCGATTACTGTGAGGAGGTTTGGACATAACTCCCATCAGGGTTTTCGTTTCTTTGTGGTTTCTTAAGTTGACTTTCACAGATTCTATGTATTCTAACATTATATTTCCTCTTGCTGTCGATGTAATTTCAATTCTAACTGACAGAGGAAACCCGCTCCCCAACACCCCAACCTGCCCATCTACAGATCATTAGAAACGTGGAAACATAGAAAATTGCTGCAGGAATACGCCATTTAGCCCTGAGACCCCTGCATCACCGTTCAATATGAGCATAACTGATTATGCAATCTCCATATCCCATTCCCACTCTCCCCCATATCCCTTGATCCTTTTAGCTGCAAGTGCCACATCCCTCTTGACATATGTCTAACAAACTGGCCCCATGAGCTTTCTGTGGTAGAGAATTCCACAGGTTCACAACATCTGAATAACCTAGCCCGTATTTGTGATCTTTGACCCGGAGTTTTGGATTTCCCTAATATCGGGAACATTCTTCCAGCATCGAGCCTGTCAAATCCCATCAGGATTTTACATGTTTCTGTGAGATTCCCCTCATTCTTCTAAATCCCAGTGAGTACAAGCCCAGTCGATCATATGTCAGTCCTGCTGTCCCAGGAATCAGTCTCATGGACCTTCGCTGGACTCCCTCAATAGCAAGAATGTCCTTCCTCAGACTAGGAGACCAAAACTGCACACAATACTCAAGGTGAGGCCTCACCAAGGCCCTGTTTAATTCTGCAAGACATCCTTACTCCAATACACAAATCCTCTCACTGTGAAGGCCAACATACCATTAGCTTTCCTCACTGCCTGCTGCACCTCCATGCCACCTTTCAGTGACTGTTCCACCATGACACCCAGCTCTCATTGCACCTCACCTTTTCCTAAACTTTCACTATTCATTCATAATCTGACTTCCTGTTTACCACCAAAGTGGATGATCTCACATTTACCCACATTATATTGCATTTGCCAAGCATTTGTCCACTTAGCCAGCCTGTCCAAGTAACCCTGCAGCCTCTTAGCATCCTCCTCACACCACACACTGTCACCCAGCTTCGTGTCATCTGCAAATTTGTAGGGATTGCATTCAATTCCTTTGTCCATATCGTTTATCAATATTGTGAACAGATGGGGTCCCAGCACTGAAACCTGTGGTACCCCACTCATCACTGCCTGCCACTCTGAGAAGGACCCATTTATTCCAACTCTCTGCTTTCTATCTGGCAACAGGTTCTCTCTCCATGTCAATACATTACCTCCAATACCATGAGGTTTAATGTAACTCACTAATCTCTTGTATGGGACCTTGTCAAAAGCCTTTTGAAATTCCAGATACACACTATCCACTGAACTCTGAGGGAGGGTCACTCAATCCGAAACTCTAACTTCGATTGTTCTCCGCAGATACTGCCAGATCTGCCAAACTTTTTCATCAATTTTTGTTTTTGTTGTCCACTGATTCAGCCTTGTCCACTCTCCACTGATCACATCCTCAAAACTTTCCAGAAGATGTGTCAGGCCTGATTTCCCTTTCATAAATCCATGCTGACTTGGACTGATCCTGTCACTGCTTTCCAAATGCTCGGTTATTGTATCGTTAATAACTGATTCCGGTGTTTTCCTCATGTATAATTCCTCATTTTCACTCTCCCTCCTTTTATTAAGAAGTGGAGTTATATTGGATACTGTCTAGTCCATTGGATCTCTGTCAGAGTCAACAGAATGCCAGAAAATGATCACCAATGTGCCCACTATTTCTACACCCACTTTCATAAGGACTCTGAGTTGCAGAGCATCAGGCCGTGGGGACATATTAAGTTTTGATAGCATCAGCTTCTCCAAGACCATTTCCTGACTAACAAGGATTACCTTCAGTTCCTCCTTCACACTTGACCCTCTATCCCCTTGCATTTCCTTTCAATAGGATGTGCATCCTTGGATATTTAGTTCCTAGCCCTGATCCCCTTGCAGCCACGTCCCTGCACTACAGGCTCATTTACCTTGTTTCATATACTCGATGCATCTAAGTACAACACCCTCAGTCGTGCATTAACTGCCTCCTTCTCATAGTTATCTCCTTTAGAATTCATAGAATCCCTACAGTGTGGAAGCAGGCCATTCAGCCCAGATTGACCCTTCAAATAGCGTCCCACCCACCCTGCAATTCCCATGGATAATCCTCCTAACCTACACATCTTTGTGACAATGGGAGGAAACCCAAGTAGACACGGAGAGAATGTGTAAACTCCACACAGACAGTCAGTTGGAATTGAGTCTGTGTCCCTGGAGCTGTGAGACAGCAGTGCTAACCACTGATCTACCATTCCACCCTTCAGTGCCTCAAGTTCGATTCCTGATCCTTTCCATATTCTCTATCCTATTACTTGGTCTGGATGCTTTAATAAAGTGTCCTGAGCCCCTACGTTCTTTAATTAGTTTAAATTCATCGGAAGCTTTATTTACATTGGTTTGTGTGGTACCACTTTGTCTACATTATTCCGAATGGTTCGTACGTTAAGAGTCAAAGCCTTTAAGTTTGTTCTAGTATTGAGCTTCCCTGCACTTTTAAGTTTCCTCAGTACAATATGACATTCACAATACTCTGTCCCTTTCCTTTTATTTTCTAGTAACAATCAATCCCATTACTACCCAGTAATCCTACTTTCCCCTTTAACTTTCATTTTCTCCTTTTCCATCCAACTGTTCCAGTTACTTTTGCTTTGAATCAAATTCAGGCTGATACATATTCCTGAACAAACGTCACTCAAAATGTTCCTTGGTTCATTGTTGCTTGTGGGATCTTGCTGTGTACAATCTGGCTTCCACATTTCCTTCATTACAACAGTGACCTCATTTCAAAAAAATCCCACACTGTCTGCAAATGTCTTTGGGACAGCATGGATCTTTCTTTTCTTTGGATGAACTGGGAGTCTTTCAGATGTGAAAGCTGCCGTTCCAATATTGCACAGTCCTCCTCCTGAACTACAGTTTCTGCTTTGTCCCTCTCTTTTGTGAAAACAGACCGGAAGTTTTCAGGAGGAACCATTGCTCCATCTCCCACCACTGCACACAAGTTCCCTTCCTGCTCTCGAATGGCCCTCATACATTCCTTCATTCTGTTGTTCTTTTTGTACCAATAAAACATCATTGGGATTTCCCGGAATTCATTTGGACACATTTCATCCTGTCAGCTCTTTGCTTTCCTCAGGTCCTGGTAAATTTCACCCCTGCATTTTGTCTTTCAGCCCACTATTACCCAATCCCTGCCCAGTTCAGTAAAATGGTTTGTTCCCAATTGAAAACTTTTCCACTTGTTCCGTGGTTCTCCATTTCCATCCCTCCTCTCAATCTCACTGAGTTCTGATCACTGTCACTCAAATGCTCCCCCAATGATAGCCCTTCCAGCTGCTCACATTCATTCCATAAATGATGGTCCAAAACTCTCCCTTCTTTTTCACCATCACCTTCTCAGGGGCAATTAGGGATGGGCAATAAATGCTCGCCCTGCCAGTGACACTCACATCCCAAGAAGCAATTTTAAAAGGCCCTGTCCTTTTATTTGGTTTGTTAGGTATTGACTACAAATGTTCAAATGGATTATTTTGCCAGTGAATGTTCAGAGTCGAAATCCCTTTGAATAGCAGGGATTAAAATTGTTTGTCTTGTCTTTTAGGCCGTGAGAACTCTCAGCCCAAGCTGACCCTGCTGCCCCCCCTCCCCGGAGCAGGTCAATGCCAAGGGCACTGCACCCTGGTGTGCCTTGCCAATCACTTCTATCCCGATGAGCTGGAGGTGCAGTGGAAGAAGGACTGAGCAGTCATTTCGGGCGGGGTTCAGACCAGCAACTACTTGTGAGCTTCGGACAGCACCTACAGTGTCAGCAGCCTGCTGACCCTCTCTGGGTCTGACTGGGAGTCTAACGCTCGCTTCTCCTGTGCCCTCACCCACGTGACCCTCACCTCTCCCCTGAGCAAGAGCATCAGGAGATCAGAATGTGTGTCGAGTGTTGGAGACAGTCCACAGAGGAGACACAACTTTAAACAGAACAGGGCTGAGCTGGCCGGACAAAGGTCATGGTCAGCACTGAATTTCAACTCTCTTCCTTCTTGGGATTGGCTCAGAGACACTTCTGAGGTTCAAGGGTTAAGGCAGGTCTTTGGGATAATCAAAAACAAGCTTTACTCTGTATCAAACCCGATGCCCCCTGTTCTAGGAGTGTTTGATTGGACAGTGAAGACTAGAGATGCCAAGTAAAACCTCTCGAAGATGCTGAAAACTGTCAGCTGTACAAAACAATGTGAACCTCAGAAGTCTCTGCTTCAGTAAACCAGATCTCCTTCCTGCTCAGCCACCAGTTCCAATTTAAGCTTCTGTCACTGTTTAAAAGGACAGGATTCTTATGTTATTGAGAAAATCTCCACAAATGTTTTCCTCAAGCTCCATTCTGGCTGTGAATTTGTGCAGCTTCCTCTGTCTGGGCTGTTAATTGCAGTCTGTTTTCTGTCAATGTCAATCTGGAAAAAGGAATAAAGATGAAGAAGATTCAGTCTCTGTCTCGTGTGTGCTTTGGGAATGGCCAGAGCTGAAACCTCAGGGAAAGGTGTGTGAAGTGTTAACCTCCACCCTCAAGGCCTGGAACAAGAGGGGGGAATTGAGGGGGTAATGAGGTCTCTGGAGCAGGAGGGCAATTCTACAACTGTGTCCAGAAGGGGTACTTTCAGAAGGAATGCAGGGCCCCAAGAAATTCTTTCCCAATAAATGGAGAAAAGAAGGAAGGCAGGAAGGGACACTGGGGAACACAATAATCTGATGGAAATTCCCTCACCCATCCCTTAGGCACAGCAAGATCCCAGGCCAAGAAATTCAACTCAGCTGTTTGTGAGCCAGTGCCATTGGGAACCCTGTATTGATGAATATGACCAGCAGGCTCTTGTTACTCAGAATAACAATTCTACAGGGTTTGAGAAATAAATATTCCATAAATTAGACCTGGGTTTTCTTTCCTCTTCAAATGGGACGGAATTGCCCCGTGTGTCCATGGGGTCAGATTGAGAATGTTCAGTCCGGGGGCATCTGGGAGTCACGGCTGGGGAGGACCATCAATGATAAATCTTCTGCTGTCATATTCTGTAGCCCCTGGGCCATCTCAGTGAGGATCATCCAGGGCTCAGGGTGGATTCCAGAGCAGCTCATTGTCCTGACTGTTGTGTTCCTCAGTCCACATGTGGCTCCAGCAATCTCACTCCATGGCTCTAGTATCAGTGGGAACCCATGGGGCTGAAATCTTATCCAAACAGACCCTCACACAGTGGGGAGGCTGCTGGTGGCTCAGAAACCCATTGGATTTAGTCACAGATTCCACTGTCGCTCTTTCATTCAAACACAGCATTAGCACACTGACACCACATTCAGAGGATAATCCTGAGATGGGGCAAGTTTGATTCTTGATTCCAATGTGAGGACATGGGGTCTGGGTGTGAAATGTCCAGTCTGAAACTGGTACTTTATAATGATGAATAGAAACTGTTGTTAGAATAAAGTCAGGTGTTGATGGGAGTGAGGAATATCTCAGTGATCTTTAGATTAGATTACTTACAGTGTGGAAACAGGCCCTTCAGCCCAACAAGTCCACACCGCCCCGCCAAAGCGCAACCCACCCATACCCCTACATTTACCCCTTACCTAACACTAACGGGCAATTTAGCATGGCCAATTCACCTGACCTGCACATCTTTGGACTGTGGGAGGAAACCGGAGCACTCGGAGGAAACCCACACAGACACGGGGAGAACATGCAAACTCCACACAGTCAGTCGCCTGAGGCGGGAATTGAACCCGGGTCTCAGGCGCTGTGAGGCAGCAGTGCTAACCACTGTGCCACCATGCCGCCCACAAATCTGTCTCCAGAATCCACAGATGGTACACATCCTTCTGTCAGACCCTGAAGGCTAGAATCAGCTCCTCGACATCCTATATTTCTCTATCTTTCCCAGAAAAGGTGAAGTATTCTCTGCCTCTCTGAGACAGGACATTTTAAAAAGGGCTGTGGGAAGGGAACAGTTGACTCTCAATGACAAAGCCAATGGAAGGATGTGGAGCTGGCTCTGTGAAATGTTAGGGCACAGAGGATGACACCAGAAGCAATTCAATGTTGTCGCTCTCTCCTTTGAAATTGCAAAACTGGTAACAATTACTTTTTGCTCACAATTTCTCCCCTTGTATTCGATCCACGTGCCTTTCTTGCTTTGCTTCTTTTGACTTCAGTCTGTGGGTAGTTCCATCAAAACCCAATCTCCTCACACTCATCCAGGCCCCTGAAGAGATTAGAGACAAATAAAAAACTGCAAATGCTGGAATCCAAGGTTGACAAACAGGAGGCTGGGAGAACACAGCAAGCCCAGGCAGCATCAGGAGGAAGAGAAGTCGACGTTTTGGGTATAACCTTTCTTCAGGAAGTGGGGCGGGTGGGTGTTGGGGAGCTACAGATAAAGGGAGTGGTGGGGGCAGGGTGGTTAGATGGGGATAGGTGGAGACAGGTAGAGGATAGGACCTGGTTGGTCAAGGGGATGGATGATTCCAGATTCATCTCTCCCATCGACCATTCAGGTCAATCTCTCTATCTTTCTCAACTATCCCCACCTCACCACCTTGCTCCAACCCACCCCTTTATCTGCAACTCCCCTCACACCTATCCCCCCTTCCTGAAGAAGAGTTACACCTGAAATGTCGACCCCTGAAGAGATTAGATGAGGTTATTTCACTGAATTAAATCATCGAGCCCATCAATCCTGAGAACAGATTCCAGCATTGGAGTCATATTTCCTGTTTGCAAATGTAAAGTGTCTCTCAGGCTGAAAGAAGGAAGCTTTCAATTGAGAAATGAGTGAGCTTAACCCAGATCCTGAACAACAGCACAACAGAATGGAGTGATATAAATCAGAAACAGGAAAAATGCAGGATAGCATATATACTGCAGCTCACACTGAGTGCAGCCAGAACAGAGGGGAATGCTGGGAGGTTTGGTCAGTGTGGGAGTTTGGTGAACTCGGGGAAGGAGTCTACCTTTGCTTTTTCAAACTGATTTGGAACTGTCACTTCAGCTGCTGGGAGCCTGCACACGCATTTGGTTTGAATGAAAGAAAATGATAAACAAGAAAATAGGAATCAGGGATTTGTTTAGTTTGAGGGGCTGTATAAATAGACTGCTTCAGGACATGTGCATTAGGGGAGGTTAATAAATGGAAAGTATTGAAACTTCAAAACAGAATGAGGACAATTACTTGCCCTGCTCCCTTCACACTGTCTCCTTTTTCACCAAAACAAAGCCCCAGAAATCTCTCATACACTGGAAGCAATCTGTTATCAAACACTGTTTACAATGTGAGGTGAACGCGAATAAAAGCAATTTTTAAGCTTTGCTGGTGAAACTTGAAAGATATTTTGAAATAGCTTCTTCCTAATCCCTACAAATTGAACAAATCTTCTTTTGTGAAACTGTAGCTTTGCAATCTTCCCCCCTCTGTGTTGCACCGTGCAAATCAATCACTTCAGGAGACCTCACGGTTAAGATTAAAGGTGCCAGGAACAAGGAAATATTTCTCAATGCTGTTTGGATGTGACGTTAAACTGAGAGCACCACCTTTTCTGGATGCACATTCCACGTTTTCAACACCCTCTGTTGTTTTGAAAAACAGTCGCCTGTGATTCAAATGTAAATATTATTTTCATATGTCTTTGATTTACTTGCTTCCTTATACTAATAATGACACGTGGTTATTATGGTTGAAGTACAAGATTAGATTCCCTACAGTGTGGAAACAGGCCCTTCAGCCCAACAAGTCCACACAGACACTTGGAAGAGTAATCCACCCAGAACCATTTCCCCTCTGATGCACCCAACACTACAGGCAATTTTAGCACGGCCAATTCACTTAACCTGCACACCTTTGGACTGTGGGAGGAAACCCACACAGACATGGAGAGAATGTGCAAACTACACACAGTCTGTGTCTATCTGTCTGACTTGATCCAAGTGAATGCTGCAAGCTTCCTGCCTTCATACCGCAGTTCCCACTGTCCTATTAAAACCTATTCCATATCATCAATCAGGGTAACAGGTGTGCAGACCTGTTGGTCTGGCCTGATCCAACTTCAGTTATCCAGTTTTCCCAGCAGGCCATTCAATTGGCCAATGTTGTTTTCAGAATCCCAAAAGAGCCTGTAATTTCTTTAAAAAGGGACAAGATAGCAGACGATAACATATCCCTCCCAGATCGTCTCAACACCTTCTATGCTCGCTTTGAGCAGAATTTCGATGGAGAGGTAACACCTATTCCAACAAGTCCTAATGAACCTATCCCAACAGTCACTGCATCAGAGGTCAGATCAGTTTTCCTTCGTGCGAATCCAAGGAGAGCAATGGGACCAGATGGAGTACCAGGCCGTGCACTCAGGGCATGCGCAGACCAACTGGCAGAGGTCTTCTCGGACATCTTCAACCTCACCCTGCAGCAGGCCACTTGTCCCTGCCTGCTTCAAGAGGGCCAACATTATCCCTGTGCCTAAGAAGGCTCGTGCAGCATGTCTCAATGACTACCGCCCTGTGGCCCGAACCTTGGTGGTCAGGAAATGCTTTGAAAGGTTGGTCATTGCATTAATCAACACCAGCCTCCCCATTACTCTTTGACCAACTCTAATTTGCCTATCGGACCAACAGATCCACGTCAGATGCCATATCACTTGCCCTTCACTCCTCCCTAGAACATCTTGACACCAAGAATAGCTTTGTAAGACTCATTGACTACAGTTCTGCCTTCAACACTATATTCCCTCGAGACTGATTACTAAACTTAGTGTTCTCAGACTGAGCCTCACTCTTTGCAACTGGATCCTCACTTTCCTGACCCACAGGCCATAATCAGTGAAGACTGGGGACAATATTTCATCCTCACTAACACTTCAACACTGGAGCCCGCCGAGGGGTGTGTACTCAGTCCCCCACTGTACTCACTCTATACCCACGGCTGCATCGCCAAATACCAGACAAATGCCAGTTATACATTTGCTGATCACATCACCACAGTCAATTGAATCTCAGGTGGTG
The DNA here is from genome assembly GCF_037043375.1 of Chiloscyllium plagiosum. Classification (NCBI taxonomy): domain Eukaryota; kingdom Metazoa; phylum Chordata; class Chondrichthyes; order Orectolobiformes; family Hemiscylliidae; genus Chiloscyllium; species Chiloscyllium plagiosum. The sequence continues at coordinate 114,116,577 of NW_028270147.1, read as the reverse complement.
ACAAATTGGTCACAGACGGGGAGGTGGAAGACCTTGAAAAATGCTGCACTGAGAACAATCTAGCTCTCAATGCCGGCAAAACCAAAGAACTCATTATTGACTTTCGGTGGGATGTTACTCATGCCCCGCTACACACTAACAGCACAGAGGTGGTACGAGTGGAGAGTGTCAAGCTCCTGGGAGTGGTCATCCACAACAAGCTTTCTTGGACTCTTCATGTGAACGCACTGGTTACAAAGGCCCAGCAATGTCTCTTCTTCCTCAGGCAGCTGAGGGAATTTGGCATGACGGAAAATACCCTTGCCAACTTTTATAGGTGCACCATCGAGAGCATTCTGTCTGGATGTATTACTTCTTCAAGGCAGGCATCCTTGCAAGATGAAGGGCTTTTGCCCGAAACGTCGATTTTGCCTGTCCTCGGATGCTGCCTGAATTGCTGTGCTCTTCCAGCACCACTGATCCAGAATCTGGATGTATCACTACCTGGCATGGTACTGTACCATTCAAGATCAGAGACGGTTACAGAGAGTGGTGAACTCCGCTGGACAATCACAAAGGTCAACCTCCCATCTATAGAATCCATCTACCGGGCCCGCTGTCAAGAAAAGGCTGCCAGCATTCTCAAAGATCCATCCCACTCTGGCAATGTTTTGCTACAACCTCTGACCTGGGTGTATGTAACACTAATGCTCCTGCTAAGGGCCTGAACATAATCTAGCAGGGCAGTGGCAGCAAATCCCGGTGCATACCAGGACTGCGTTAAAGTGTGCATCATGTCCCTCTTGCCCATGTGGCCAATGCCATGGGCTGCGAGGGTCAGTGAGTGTAGGTGGGCTCTTGGGCAAATGAATGGTCGTCAGGGTATATGAGCAGCTGTAGGGAAGGAGACTGTGTGGTGCCAATGCGGGGCCCAACTCTCCTTTCCTTGCGGTGGAGAAGCCTATTGGCCAGCTCGCACTGCCTCCATCGAGTCATGCAATACTGGGGCCTTCCCTATTCTGGGGTGTGCAGGGGGAGGCAGTGCGGCCTCCCAGGCTGCTGGGTCAGCTGAGGCATTCCCCAGGGTGACACGGTCAGTGGCAGAGGTATGGGCAGCTCATTTTATAATGGCTAGGGCGGAGGGTAAGAGGACTGCTTCTAGGAGGCCAGAGGTCAGTGCAGCGTGTTGTAGTGGCCTCCCTGCTGACGTGATGAAGCCTCTCTGTTTCCAAAGTAGGCTAAAATCATGGACGACTCTGAAGGCACATCTAGAGTCAGTATCAATGTTTGCTGTGTGACCGTTTGCAATGATGCAAGCCCTAGTGACCACAAACAGCTCCGCAGCCTGTGCGGATGTGCCATCTGGCAGTGCAGCTAACTCTAGGACTGTGAAAGGGGAACAGACGGCATACCCTGCCAGTGTACAGTGGTCTGGGGGACTGAAGGATTAGCCATCTGTATAGAGTATGAGGTCAGGATTGTCTAGAGGTGTTTCACAGATGTCAGCGCATGGAGTGACAACCTGCTGAACAAGATCTAAACAGTCCTGGTCATCCACAATGGCGTTCTGAGTGAGTGGGAGCAGGGTGGTGGGGTTCAGAGCAGGGGTACATTGTAGGGACATGTCAGCTTTAGACAGTAAAGCGACCTCATCGCTAGTTCTCCGGGTGGCAGTGAAATGTTGGGTTGCTTCAGAATTTAGCAGCAGGGAGACCGAATGGGGAACCAAAACAGTCTGTGGGTGATCCAGCACAATGAGGGTTAGCCTTCTCTACTGTTCCTGCACCTCCACACACATCATCTATTGCATCCGCTGCACCCAATGTGGCCTCCTCTATATTGGGGAGACAGGCCGCCTACTTGCGGAACATTTCAGAGAACACCTCTGGGACACCCGGACCAACCAACCCAACCACCCCGTAGCTCAACACTTTAACTCCCGCTCCCACTCCACCACGGACATGCAGGTCCTTGGACTCCTCCATTGCCAGACCCTGGCCACACGACAGTTGGAGGAAGAGCGCCTCATCTTCTGCCTGGGAACCCTCCAACCACAAGGGATGAACTGAGATTTCTCCAGTTTCCTCATTTCCCCTCCCCCACCTTGTCTCAGTCAAATCCCTCGAACTCAGCACCGCCTTCCTAACCTGCAATCATCTTCCTGACCTCTCCGCCCCCACCCCACTCCGGCCTATCACCCTCATCTTGAGCTCCCTCCACCTATCGCATTTCCAAAGCCCCTCCCCCAAGTCCCTCCTCCCTACCTTTTATCTTAGCCTGCTGGACACACTTTCCTCATGCCCGAAACCTCGATTCTCCTGTTCCTTGGATGCTGCCTGACCTGCTGCACTTTTCCAGCTTCACATTTTCAGTTCAAATTATGTGGTGCCCGAAACCAAATGTAATTATGCCAGTATCATTTTCTGAAAGCCACTTTGGTGGTTTGAGAGATTTAGAACCGTCTTCAGACACAGTTTTACAATTTTCTTTTGTATTTTAATTAAGCCATGTAAAGTTCACGTTTATTCTTGTGCAGAGTCATTCTGTACCTCAGTCCAGGATGCTGAAATGTTACTTACACTGTACTGAATTTTAATATATTATTTTTAAAATAAACATACTGCCGAAAACTCTGACAGAGAAGCAGAGTGTAGTCTGATGCCAATTTAAGTATAGTGTGACAACTTTAATCCACTTTAGTCAATTCTTTGACTAGTTAGAGAGTGCCAGTAGGACAGTCATGGTGTGTCAGAAGGGTGGGAGCATTGATACCGGATTAATAAAACTTAGGCATAACTTTCAGTTCATAAGCACCAATGGTTCCTTAAAAGAAAAACCATCATAGATCACCAAATGCAAAATAAATCAAGTCATCTCTGGATCTTGAGTTGCAGAGATTGAAACAGATATTCATAGAGTCATAGAGTCATAAAGATGTACAGCATAGAAACAGACCCTTCGGTCCAACCCGTCCATGCCGACCAGATATCCCAACGCAATCTAGTCCCACCTGCCAGCACCCGGCCCATATCCCTCCAAACCCTTCCTATTCATATACCCATCTAGATACCTCTTAAATGTTACAATTGTACCAGCCTCCACCACTTCCTCTGGCAGCTCATTCCATACCACCCTCTGCATGAAAAAGTTGCTCCTTTGGTCTCTTTTATATCTTTCCCCTCTCACCCTAAACCTATGCCCTCTAGTTCTGGACTCCCCGACCCCAGGGAAAAGACTTTGCCCATTTATCCTATTCATGCCCCTCATAATTTTGTAAACCTCTATAAGGTCACCCCTCAGCCTCCGACGCTCCAGGGAAAACAGCCCCAGCCTGTTCAGCCTCTCCCTGTAGCTCAGATCCTCCAACCCTGGCAACATCCTTGTAAATCTTTTCTGAACCCTTTCAAGTTTCACAACATCTTTCCAATAGGAAGGAGACCAGAATTGCACGCAATATTCCAACAGTTGCCTAACCAATGTCCTGCAGAGCCACAACATGTCCTCCCAACTCCTGTACCCAATACTCTGACCAATAAAGGAAAGCATACCAAATGCCTTCTTCACTATCCTATCTACCTGTGACTCTACTTTCAAGGAGCTATGCGCCTGCACTCCAAGGTCTCTTTGTTCAGCAACACTCTCTAGGACCTTACCATTAAGTGTATAAGTCCTGCTAAGATTTGCTTTCCCAAATTGCAGCACCTCGCATTTATCTGAATTAAACTCCATCTGCCACTTCTCAGCCCATTGGCCCATCTGGTCAAGATCCTGGTGTAATCTGAGGTAACCCTCTTTGCTGTCCACCACACTTCCAATTTTGGTGTCATCTGCAAACTTACTAACTGTACCTCTTATGCTTGCATCCAAATCATTTATGTAAATGACAAAAAGTAGAGGGCCCAGCACCAATCCTTCTGGCACTCCACTGGTCACAGGCCTCCAGTCTGAAAAACAACCCTCCACCATCACCCTCTGTCTTCTACCTTTGAGCCAGTTCTGTATCCAAATGGCTAGTTCTCCCTGTATTCCATGAGATCTGACCTTGCTAATCAGTCTCCCATGGGGAACCTTGACAAACGCCTTACTGAAGTCCATATAGATCACTTCCACTGCTCTGCCCTCATCAATCTTCTTTGTTACTTCTTCAAAAAACTCAATCAAGTTTGTGAGACATGATTTCCCACACACAAAGCCATGTTGACTATCCCGAATCAGCCCTTGCCTTTGCAAATACATGTACATCCTGTCCCTCAGGATTCCCTCCAACAACTTGCCCACCACCGATGTCAGGCTCACCGGTCTATAGTTCCCTGGCTTGTCTTTACCGCCCTTCTTAAATAGTGGCACCACGTTTGCCAACCTCCAGTCTTCTGGCACCTCACCTGTGAGTATCGATGATACAAATATCTCAACAAGAGGCCCCACTTCTCTAGCTTGCCACAGAGTTCTCGGGTACACCTGATCAGGTCCTGGGGATTTATCCACTTTTAACCGTTTCAAGACATCCAGCACTTCCTCCTCTATAATCTGGACATTTTGCAAGATGTCACCATCTATTTCCCTACAGTCTATATCTTCGATATCCTTTTCCACAGTAAATACTGATGCAAAATATTCATTTAGTATCTCCCCCATTTTCTGTGGCTCCACACAAAGGCCGCCTTGCTGATCTTTGAGGGACCCTATTATCTCCCTAGTTACCCTTTTGTCCTTAATGTATTTGTAAAAACCCTTTGGATTCTCCTTAATTTCATTTGCCAAAGCTATCTCATGTCCCCTTTTTGCCCTCCTGATTTCCCTCTTAGGTATACTCCTACTTTCTTTGTACTCTTCTAAGGATTCATTCGATCTATTCTGTCTATACCTGACATATGCTTCCTTCTTATTCTTAACCAAACCCTCAATTTCTTGAGTCATCCAGGTCAGCACAGTACACGTCATTTTTTTTATTTCAAAAATATACTTTATTCATAAAATAATTTGATGGTGTGTACAATTGGTCATGCCATACATATGTAAACATGTACATACAGAGATCAGAATTTATCATTTTTATACAGGTCTGTACATTTTTCAATCATATGCCCATATAATTAGCTGAGGCGTCAGCTGAGCCCAAATGACTGCATGGGACCCCTGTTCTTCGTTAGGCAGGCAGACTTTACACAGTGGTCTTTCCCCACCGCGCCTTGGCTGCAGCTGCCCCAAGCTTCAGCGCGTCCCTCAACACGTAGTCCTCGACCTTGGAATGTGCCAGTCTGCAACACTCAGTCGGGGTCAACTCCTTCAGCTGGAAGATCAGCAGGTTTCGGACCGCCCAGAGAGCGTCCTTCACCGAGTTGATGATCCTCCAGGCACAGTTGATGTTCGTCTCGGTGTGCGTCCTGGGGAACAGGACGTAGAGCACGGAGTCCCGCGTCACGGCGCTGCTCGGGGCGAACCTCGACAAACACCACTGCATTCCTCTCCAGACTTCCTCTGCATAGACACATTCCAGAAGGAGGTGTGTGACAGTCTCGTCACCCCCACAGCCGCTTCGAGGGCAGCGTGCGGTGCGGCTGAGAGTCCGGGCGTGCATAAAGGATCTCACAGGCAGAGCCCTTCTCACCACCAGCCAAGCCATGTCTTGGTGCTTGTTGGAAAGTTCTGGCGATGAGGCATTCTGCCAAATGGCTTCGACAGTCTGCTCAGGGAACCGCTCGATAGGATCCGCCCTCTCCTTTTCCTGAAGGGTCTCAAGGAAACTACGTGCTGACCACTTCCTGATGAACTTTTGGTCAAAGGTGTTTTTCTTCATAAACTTCTCCACGAAGGACAGGTGATACGGAACGGTCCAACTACTCGGAGCGTTCCGCGGCAGCGAGGCCAGGCCCATCCTTTGCAACATCGGGGACAGGTAGAACCTAAGTACATGGTGCCACTTGGTGTTTGCGTACCAGGGATCCACACACAGCTTGATACAGCCACACACAAAGGTGGCCATCAGGGTGAGGGTGGCATTGGGTGTATTTTTTCCCCCGTTGCCCAGATCTTTGTACAGCGAATCCCTTCGGACCCGGTCCATCTTTGACCTCCATATAAACTGGAAGATGGCCCGGGTGACTGCAGCAGCACAGGTTCTGGGAATAGACCAGACCTGTGCCACATATAATAGCAATGACAGTGCCTCACACCTGATGACCAGGTTTTTTCCCACGATGGAGAGTGACCGTAGCTTCTATCTGCCCACTTTCTGCCTCACTTTGCTGATACGCTCCTCCCAAGACTTGGTGCACGCCTCAGCCCCTCCGAACCAAATACCCAGCACCTTCAGGTGGTCGGTCCTGACGGTGAAGGGGATCGAGGATTGGTCGGCCCAGTTCCCAAAGAGCATGGCCTTGCTCTTGCCTCGGTTTATCTTGGCCCCCGAGGCCCATTCGAACTGGTCACATATGCACATGAGTCTGCGCATGGACAGCGGATCCGAGCAGAAAACGGCGACGTCATCCATGTACAGGGAGGCCTTAACCTGCAGACCCCCGCTGCCAGGAATAGTCACCCCTCTCAGGCTCGCATCCTTCCTGATGGACTCGGCAAATGGCTCTATGCAGCACACAAACAAGGCAGGAGAGAGAGGGCAGCCCTGCCTGACTCCAGATCTGACTGGGAAGCTATCTGATTTCCACCCATTGATTGAGACTGCACTGACAATGTTGGTGTGGAGCAGTCTGATCCAATTGCAGATTCCCTCCCCGAAGCCCATTTTGGAGAGAACATCTCTCATATACCTGTGTGATATCCTGTCAAAGGCTTTCTCCTGGTCCAGGCTGATCAGGCAGGTGTCCAACCCTTCTGACCTGCACGTAGGCGATCGTATCCCTGAGGAGTGCGAGACTCTCAGCGATCTTCCTGCCCGGCACAGCACAGGTTTGATCAGGGTGAATCACCGACCCCAGAGCAGACCTGACCCGGTTGGCGATTACCTTTGACAGAATTTTGTAATCCGCATTCAACAGTGAGATTGGTCTCCAATTTTTGAGTTCTTCCCTCTCCCCCTTCCGCTTATAGACGAGGGTGATGATGCCTTTCCTCATGGATTCACTCATGGTACCTGCCCGAAGCATACTGACATACATCTCCAGCAGGTCCTGGCCAATCAAGTCCCACAGAGCGGAATAGAGCTCGACCGGTAAGCCGTCGCTTCTGGGAATTTTATTCTTTTCGAAGGATTCGAGGGCCTTGGTCAGCTCGTCCAGAGATAGCGGCTGGTCCAGGTTTTTTTTATTTCAAAAATATACTTTATTCATAAAATAATTTGATGGTCTGTACAGTTGGTAATGCCATACATATGTAAACATGTACATACAGAGATCAGCATTTATCATTTTTATACAGGTCTGTGCATTTTTCAATCATATGCCCATATAATTAGCTGAGGCGTCAGCTGAGCCCAAATGACTGCATGGGACCCCTGTTCTTCGTTAGGCAGGCAGACTTTACACAGTGGTCTTTCCCCACCGCGCCTTGGCGGCAGCTGCCCCAAGCTTCAGCGCATCCCTCAACACGTAGTCCTGGACCTTGAAATGTGCCAGTCTGCAGCACTCAATCGGGGTCAACTCCTTCAGCTGGAAGATCAGCAGGTTTCGGACCACCCAGAGAGCGTCCTTCACTGAGTTGATGATCCTCCAGGCACAGTTGATGTTCGTCTCGGTGTGTGTCCCGGGGAACAGGCCATAGAGCACGGAGTCCCGCGTCACGGCGCTGCTCAGGACGAACCTCGACAAACACCACTGCATTCCACTCCAGACTTCCTCTGCGTAGGCACAATCCAGAAGGAGATGTGTGACAGTCTCATCCTCCCTCCAGCCACTTCGAGGGCAGCGTGCGGTGCGGCTGAGAGTCTGGGCGTGCATAAAGGATCTCACAGGCAGAGCCCTTCTCACCACCAGCCAAGCCATGTCTTGGTGCTTGTTGGAAAGTTCTGGCGATGAGGCATTCTGCCAAATGGCTTCCACAATCTGCTCAGGGAACCGCTTGATAGGATCCACCCTCTCCTTTTCCCGAACGGTCTCAAGGACACTACGTGCTGACTACTTCCTGATGGAATTGTGGTCAAAGGTGTTTTGTCCACTGCAGTGAACCCACAGCATCCCAGCAGTATACTCTTAATAAACAGGATGCGATCCACTGGTGTACGACCTTCTTCACAGTCACCTGGACTGTGTTTCAAACCCCCTGCCCAGGGCTGCGGGCAGCTGTTGAGGCCATAACTCTGAGGTTGGCTGGTCCCTGAATTGGCATTAGGCTGAAGCCAGGATGAAGATCCACCAATAGCAGGTCAGCACAACCAAGCGATCCTCCAACGTCCAATCACGAGCCAGCGATGATCTCCACTAGCTCTGATAACTCGCATCTCGACCCCTGTCCTGATAAGAACAGACACTTGATCTTAGCCAAAAGGTTTGTTTTTGTATCTGTTTTAATGCCATTGGTTATGAGAGAAGTATTGGTCAGCACACTGGCGGGGATTTTGTCTGAGATGATTGGAAAGCCCTTACATTCACATTGACCTGAAGATGCAGTGGTTTAACCAATCATCCAGCAGATGGCATCTTTACCTTTGCCAACTTCAGGATAGTGCTGTAGTCTCTGGAGTGGGGCTTGAAACCTGCAGGATCAGATGACGGTGTTACCCCTGAGGCTGTCTATTCTTTCCTGGGATGTGGGTGTCATTGGCAAGACCAGCATTTGTTCCCCATCCCTAACTGCCCTGAAACTGAGTGGCTTGCTGGGCCTTTCAAATGGCAGGTAAGGGTCAGCCCCATTGCTGGAATCCTGGCAGAGTCAGACATCTACAACAGGTCTATAAGAACAAGGCCCTTCGGCCCAATGAGCCAAAGCCAGTTAAACAACCACCTCACTATTCTAATTCCATGTTCCAGCACTTGGCCCGTAGCCCTGTATGCCTTGGTATCACAGCTGCACATCGAAATACTTCAATGTTATGGGAGAGCTTCTGCCTCAACCACCCTTACAGGCAGGGAGTCCCAGACTGTCACCACCGTCTGAGTGAAAATGTGTTTCCTTATGTTCCCTCTTAACCTTCAGTTATTTATCTTTAATCTATACCCCTCCGATCATTGATTATAACATAACCCCATGTCACCAAGTCACCCTTTATTGACACATGAACAGTCCTTGACTGTAATGCCTCAGAGAGAGTCAGGCACCGGAGGCTCGGGGTCTCTGACACTCAGCCTGTTTATGTCAGCGAGGATTCTCCTGGTTATATCCTGGTAACGATTTGAGTTTTCTTTATGAAACCCAGTTGGGAATTTTAATGGCACTGAATCTTCCACACACTCCCACCTCTCTTGATGCTCACCCCTGTCTGGTTAATTATTCCCATTTCCCTCCCCTCTCTGAGTTCATTCCATTTCAGTAAAGTCTGTGATAATTCCATGGAGGATGTGCACGAGAAACTGCCACAGAGAATCTTCCAGCCCTTCAATGTTTGCAGCAAGCCTGGACTGTGCCCTTGTGTACCTTGTCTGAAGGATTCCATGTGATCTGTCAGTCTCCATCCAGCCTGATAACCATCTCGGACATTGGAAGGAAATGCCCAAGGAGCAGGTTAACATGATGCAAAAAGCCTTTCAGCTGAAGCTTCAGTGTTTGCACTCAGTGTGCATTTTCCCTTGCTAATTGCTACCCTTTTACATGATAATGAGGAAAGAACTCTTGTTGGTTCAGTTTTCTTTTAATCATTTCAGAATATTCAAAGCTGCGAGCACAGAGCAGTCACGTTCACGGACAAGATGGTGAGGTTCCACAGGCAGTAAACGAATGACGAAACAAATCTGTTTTGTTGGCACTAGTTGAATAGCGAGCAGGATACCCAAGGGAATCTTTCAGAATGGGATCTTGTCGAGCCCCCTGAGGTGGGGTGGGGGTGGTCGGGGTGAGGTGGTGGTGGAGCCTCAAATGATGGTGCCAGAGACTGTGCAACTTTCAGCAGTGCACCACAGTCTTAGCCTGGATTCTGTGTTCTAATTTCTGAGGTGGCTTTCAACCCGATGACCATTTTGACGATGAGGCAGGAGCAATGCCCATGGAGCCACGGTCAGTAACAATGTAAACTGTGTAGCTCTGAAAACCTGAGTCTGCATCTCAGCTCGGAAGAATATCAGCTCATTCATCAAATCTGTTTCTGCCCCTCTGCAGGCTGACCAGGCTGCCGGTGCCTTTCCAACACTCCCACGTTTCCTCTTGTACCACAGCTCATTCTCCTGAGGGATAGTTGTGCTCGGAGTCGAAACGTGTGGTGCTGGAAAAGCACAGCAGGTCAGGCAGTTGTGCTCAGGCCGAGGACATGACCTTGTCCCTCTGTCAGATCCTCTTCGAGAAACTCATGGCTCACCACCCCCCTCTGCAGGAAAATTAGAGAAGAGCAACAAGCAAGGATGGAGGTGGAGATGTGGGGCTTCAGATGCTGATCTTTGCACTTTGGTGGCACGCTTTAATGGCTGTTTGTAAGATCTTTGCGTATAACTATATTTGTGCTGATCCCACTGCTAATCCGAAGGACACTCCACCTTTCAGTCTGACAAACCAGGTTCACTCATTTCAAGGCTCTGTTTCTGGCCGAGGCTCCAGTCTTTCAAAGAGATGAATTCAAGCCTCACCAGTTCATTTGAATTGGATGCCATTTATTTTGATTTCTCCTGGGATGGGGCGGGCGTTGATGTGTCGGTTATTTGTTGCTCTTCCCGAATTGTCCTGGAGATGGCGATGGTGAACCATGTAATATCTAGGAAGCAACTGACAGGTCATTCCCACTGGAATCCACTGGAATGACTGCGGGTTTGTTCGCAGCTAATGGAAGGAGTCATTACCCATAATCCTCAGCTGCAATGCAAGTACTCTATAGTTACTGTAAGGCAGCTGTACCACTGTTTCCAACACACTCTCTCCATCTTGCTTTAATCCTTATTGAATCTTCGACACTGTCCCTGTTCCCTCACTCCGTCCCGGTCCCAGAGGAATTGATGGCTGGGGTTCAAGACCACGCACTGTGTGAGGTTGGTGTGAAGTGAGGCCAATGTTTTGGAGCTTGGGCTCCTGCCTCAGGTCCAGGTGTAGGGGCCTGTTCAACAATCTGCACATTGTCCTTTTTCTCTTTCTGGATGAACTGGATCAAGTTGCAGTAACGAGCTGGCAACAAGGTGTCTTGTCTAAAATGTTCCCAGCATTGGATACAGAACTAGGTTAGTCACAGGAGACAAAGGGTAGCGATGGAAGAACGGTTTTCAGAATGGAGGGCTGTGACTAGTGATGTTCCACAGGGATCAGTGGTGGGAACTCTGCTGTTCATGATCTCCATAAATGATTGGGAGCAAAGCGTAGCTGGTCCAATGAGTAAGTTTACGGTTGATACAAAGATTGGTAGAGTTGCAGATAATGAGAAGGATTGTTAGAGGATACAGCAGGATATTATATCAGTTGGATGCATGGACAGAAAAATGGCAGATGTAGTTTAATCCAGACAAATGTGAGGTGATGCATTTTGAAAGGCGATATACAGGTGTGAATTATGCAGTGAATGGCAGGATCCTTTGGAGTATTGATATGCAGAGGGATCTGGGTGTGTATGTTGACAGATCACTGAAGGTGGCAGCACAGGGAGGTAAGGCAATAAAAAAGGGTAACGGCATGCTTGCCTTCATTGGAAGGGGCATTGAGTACAAGGATAGACAAGTTATGTTGCAGTTTTATCGAACATTAGTTCGGCCACACTTGGAATATTGTACACAGTTCTGGTCACCACACCATCAGAAGGATGTGGATGTTTTGAAGATGGTGCAGAAAATGTTTATCAGGATATTGTCTGGTATGGCGGATAGTCGTCCTGAAGAAAGGTTGAATAGACTGGGTTTGTTTTCACTGGAATGCGGAAAAATGAGGCGTGTCCTGATAGAAGTTTTTAAAGTTGTGAATGGGATATGTAGAGTGGAGAATATGAGGCTTTTTATCCCCAATTATTGGGGAACAGAGGTTCAAGGGGCGGGGAATTTAAAAGAGATGTGCGAGGCAAGTATTTCACACAAAGGGAGTTGAGTGCCTGAAACACACTGCCAGAGGAGGGGGTGGAAGCAGACACAATAGAAGTATTCAAGAAATACCTGCACTAACACATGAATAAGAAGGGAATAGAGGGATATGAATCCTGGAGGTGAAGTTTCAGTATGGAAGGGCAAAATGTGTCAGCACAGGCTTGGAGGGCCGAAGGGCCTGTTCCTGTGCTGTATTGTTGCTTGTTCTTTGATCCCTGCTGTTGAATTGGATTCTCGGGAGCCAGCTCCGTATGAAGAGCCTGTTCTCATTCTTTTGTTGGAGTTCATGGGGCAGCTGCTGCTTCCTTGCTGCGTCACTGATCAAACCAACAATGCGGAAAGCCTCTTGAGATTTTAAATACACTGTCTGCAGGAAAATGTTTGGCCGAGGTTTTAATATTGTTTAATATTGTTTAATAAGATAATGACGTCAATACATCTGTGTTGTTTACGGCTCGGAACATTTACCATTATGGTCCAAGATTTAAATGCACCATCTCTCACTCGTGATAATACAGTTTTCAATGTTTCTCTCCCCTGACGTGTTATGAAGAGGTTTTGATAACGTGTTTTGATGAAGACAGTGCATCATCAACACCGTTTGGTGGAGTGGGTGTCTGTTTGAATTCTCGCTTGGAATAATACAGTTTTAAATGTGTCAGTGTTACTTTCTTCACTCTCTGGGCGGTGTCGCTGTCACTATCCCCACCCCACCCTTCGCTCTCGGGGTGATACCATTTTTAGCATCCTTTCTGTCTGAGAATATCCCTGTTCTTGTCAAGGTCAAAAATCATCCAACACCAGATTTATTAGAACAACAGGTTTAGTAGAAAACATAATCTTTCAGAGCCTCGCCCTTTTTTCAGGTGATCAGAGGAGCAAGCAAGGTGAATTTAATCAACAGAGAAAACAAACTCTGCTGTTCATTTCCTTCTCAGTTGACTCCGTTCTCCTAAATGACATGAACAAGAGACAAGGCAGGAATAAAGAATGTAAGGACACCACCAGTGACCTCCTGAAATTCACAAGAAACCTCACCCAGCGCTTTGATGAAAAGTAAGAGTATGTGAACCATACTTAGTGACAATATTTTCCTGCTTTTTCAGTTTTTAGCATCTATTCAAAGCAGAGAGAGTCTTTCTTTCTCCTTCCCTCCTTGAAACTCTTACTGAGATGACCAAACCCAGCCACAGTTCATGTGACGGGTTGAGGGATTGCCTGATGATTGAGAGAGGGGACTGGGTCAGGATTCCCTAGAATTCAGAAGGCTGGGATGAGATTTCACTGAAACATTTAAAATTCTCCAGGGCCCTGACAGGGTAGATTTTGGAAGGATGAACCCCTACCTGGGGATTCTAAAGCAGAGTCCCAGTCTGGGAATAAGGGGTTAGACATTTCGATCAGAGATGAGGAATGGGTGGCACAGTGGCTGTCACCACTGCCTCACAGTGCCAGGGACCTGGGTTTGATTCCACCTTCAGGCAACTGTCTGTGTGGACTTTGTATGTTCTCCCTCTGTCTGAATGGGTTTCCTCTGGGTGCCCCAGTTTGCTCTCTCAGTCCAGAGATGTGCAGGTTCGTTGGATTGGCCATAGAAGTGTAAGGTTAGGAGAGGGGGCTAGTTCTGGTGAGATGCTGCTTGTACTTGATGGGCTGAATGACCTTCTTCCACACAGTAGGGATTTTATGATTCTATGTTGCTGTGGGTTTGGAGTCATATGTCAGTCAGTATGGGCAAGGACAGCAATCTGATGGACATTAGTGGGCCCGACAGGGTTCTCCCCCAACAATGCTCGTCATTAGACTCTTAACTCCAGAGTCTTTTTGAATTTAAAATTCCACTCCATGCATTGCCAGGATTTAGATTAGATTCCCTACAGTATGGAAACAGGCCCTTTGGCCCAACAAGTCCACACCGACCCTCCGAAGAGTAACCCACCCAGACTCATTCCCCATATTCACCCCTGACTATGAGCAATTTAGCGTGACCAATTCACCTAACCTGCACATCTTTGGATTGTGGGAGGAAACCGGACCACCCAGAGGAATGCCATGCAGACACAGGGAGTATGTGCAAACTCCATAAAAGGCAGTCACCCGAGGCTAAAATTGAACCTGGGATCCTGGTGCTGTGAGGCAGCAGTGCTAACCACTGTACCACCGTGCTGCCCCACGGTGATCCCAGGTCCCCCAGAACATTACTTGGCTCTTTGGATTAAGAATCTAGTGATGATACCATTAACTCATTGCCTCCCCACATGTGAATCATCTCTATCTTGAATTTATTCAAATGCCAAAGTATCGATGAGTATCCCAAAGATTCAAAACCCTCTGATTCAAGAAATTCATAGAATTCCTACAATGTGGAAATAGGCCATTCAGCCCAAACCGCCTCTCCAAAGAACATCTCACCCAGACCCACTCCCCTGTAACCTTGCATTTCCCATGGCCATTCCACCTAACCCGCACGTTTGTGGACTGTGGGAGGAAACCAGATCACCGGGAGGGAATGCAGACAGGCACAGGGTGAACGTGCAAACTCCACACAGTTAATTGCCTGAGGGTGGAATTAAACCTTGGTCCCAGTGCTGTGCCACCCCATTTGATTCTGGGCAATAAATGCTGACATAGCAAGTGATGCCCAATCCAGCAAATGAATTAAGAAAAGATCAGTCAAGTTTTGGATAGGACTGTGGTGGGTTACTCCCCACTTGCCTGGATGGATGCAGCTCCAAAAACAATCAAGAAGCTTGATATCATCCAGTACAAAGCAGCCTGCTTGATTGGCACCACATCGATAAACATACACTCCCTCCACCACTGATACTCAGTAACAGCCGTGTGCACCATCTACAAGATGCACTGCAGGAATTCACACCAAGTCTCTTGAGACAGCACCTTCCAAATCCACGATCATTTCCATGCAGAAGGACACAAAACACTACCAAAAACAAGTTCCCCTCCAATCCACATAGAATCTTGATTTGAAAATGTATTATTGTTCCTCCAGTGTCGCTGGATGAAAGTCCTGAAATTCCCTCCCAAAGAGCATTGTGGGTTTATCTACAGCACATGGACTGCAGCGGTTCAAGAAGGCAGCTCACCATCACCTTGCAAAAGGGCAGGATTGTGGCTCAGTGGTTAGTGCTGCTACCTCACAGCACTAGGGACCTGGGTTCAATTTTTCCCTGGGACAACTGTCTGTGTGAGGTTGCACATTTTCCCCATGTCTGTGTGGGTTTCTTCCACACAGTCCATCGATATGTTGGTTAGGTGGATTAGCCATGCCAAATTGCGCATAGTGTCGAGGGATGTGTTGGCTGGGTGGGTTGACCATAGGAAATGCTGCAGTACAGGAATGGGGTCAGTCCAGATGGGATGCTGTTTGGTGGGTTGGTGTGGATTTGATGGGCTGAATGGCCTGCTTCTACACTGGATGATGATTGCATGATTCACAAGGGCAACACAGAATGTGTAATAAATGCTGGCCCAGACAGCAACACCCATGTCCTCTGAGTGAGTTTTAAACAAAAAGACCATCTGCACTGCTTATTATTCCATCAGTCTTTGTGTCAATGTGGAACTATGATTCTCATTAATACATACAGTAAGTAGTTAAGGCCTCACCACAGAATCCTTGTGGAACACCACTCGTCACTTTCTTTCTCTGTTGTCTGTCACTAAACCAGCCTCCGAACCAAGTCAAATATTCATCTTCAATCCCATGGGTTTTAACTTTGGTCAGCAGACTGTTTTGTGAGAAATTATCGAGTACTTCTGAAAGTTTATGAGACTTTCTGCCCTATCGACTATTTTAGTTTATGCATTTGGTTTGTTAGTCAGAACCTACAAATCTATGTCGGCTATTTCCAATTCTCTACATGTTCATTTTCTTGGCTGTTAATTATAGATTCCAATGAACCCCCCGAAAGAGATGTTAGATTGACCAGAATGTAATTTCCATGATTCCCTCTCTCATCTTTCTTCAACCCGTCGAGTTACAGCGGGATATTTTCCAAACTAAAGGAACGGTTGCTGCTTTGGAACCTGATGGGAAAACCTTCTGAAAATTCTTCCCCCCTTCCTTTAAACCCCTGAGGTCCTGGAGATCTGTCAGCCTTTAGGGCTGCTTGCTTTCCAATGCTGTTTTCTGGCACGTATCAAGTTTCGCGAATTCCAGTCTCCAATTCATTACTAACCTCCCTGGAATGGAAGCTGCATCATCCCGTTCCTTGACTGTGAAGACTGACACAACTAATTATTGAACATACGGGCAATTCCCTTAGTCTCATTCATGGAATTCCCAGTTTGTTTTTAAAGGGCTCACATTGCACTGGAGCCCCCTTGATTTTCTAATTTTCGTGTAAAACATTTGTGTTATTCTTGTGACCCCTTGCAGGTCTCTTTCTCAATCACTTTCTGTAACTCTTGCTTCCTTTTTGTCTTCCTTTGCAGTTCTTCATGTCTTCCTTCAGATGCCTGAATTCTCACTGATATTCCCACATTTGAGTGTTCTCACCTTTCGTTTGCTGTTTTCTCTCACTTATTTTGTCAGCAACGATGTGTTAACAAGTGGGGACCTGTTCCTTACTGAGCTGAATTTATCTTTAACCATCTCCCCATCTCATTGAGAGTCTGATCTGACAATTTTGGCTGACATCAATCTCTGTTGTGTTCTGTTTTCTGGGAGGTGGGTGTCGCTGGCATAGATCAGCATTTGTTACCCAAGACTAATTGCCCTTGAACTGCTGGCCTTGCTGTGGCCTCTCAGAAGGCACCTAAGAGTTAACCAGATTGCTGTGGGGCTGGAGTCACATGAAGTCCAGACTGGGGAAGGCTGAGGCTGGACAGCAATCAGGGATCATTATAGTGGTCACCATTAATGAGGCTTGCTTTGTGATTTGAATTCAAATGCCAGCACTTGTCACTGGGGGACATAGTACAGTTGGATATATTGTGGCAGGACCCCTGTTTTGTATCTCCCCTGAAAGACAACAGTTCCCTCAGTTTTACAGTGTCAGCCTTGACTGTGTGTTCAACATAGGAATTAGGAGCGGGAGGAGGCAATTCAGCCCTTCGAGCCCGCTCTGCCATTTAACATGACTGTGGCTGATCTTATCCTGGTCTCAACTCCACTCTCCTGCCTGCTCCCCATCGCTCTTTATCTCACTTTCCATCAGAAACACATCTTTCTTGAACCTGTTGATTGATTCTGCCTCCACTGCACTCTGGGGCATTGAGTTTCACAGATTCACAACCCTCTGGGAGATGTAGTTTCTCCTCAGCTCAGTTTTGAACCGACCTCCTCTCACTCGATATCGCTGACCTCTTGTTCCAGACTGTCCTGCAAGGGGGAGCATCTATTCAACATCCACCTTCTCAATCCCCTTTCACATTTTCTATCCCTCAATCTGATCCCTCCTCATTCTTTTGAACTCCAGTGAGTACAAGCCCAAGCTCTTTAACTGCTCCTCATGGGACAGCCCTTTCATCCCTGGGATCAGTCAGGGGAACATCCTCTGAACAGCCTCCAGTGCTGAAGGACTCTATGATCAAAATAGACTCCCCAAAGCTTCTGAGACAGAGGTGGCAGTGCTCCCACTGACCAGGTTCCAGTTTGTACAGGGCTCCGCTCTCAGCTGGATGGTTGGGAGTTGGAGCTGATTTTAAGCTGTATATTGGAGAGGAGTAAACAACCTTTTTGATCAAAGCCTCCAGAAATGTGAAGGTGAAATTTATGAGCAATTCAGAGCAATGATCTACTCAGTTATTTTGACTCCTGGGGCCTGCTGAGTACTAAAACTCAGCATTTAGTGATTGCTGAGCAATATCTTCATTGACTTGGACATTAATTGTACTTTTCAGGTTCCACAGTTTAATGAAGAGTGCGGAAGATTATAGCTTTGGGTTATTTCCCGATCTCATTGTTGCTGTCTACAAGGCTGTGAAGGACACAGAGTGGAAGAAGTACTTTCCAAAGGAATAGAGGCTGCTCCTGTCTTCAAAGGGTTGCCATCCCTTGAGTGGATATGAGACAGAACCACATGCATGATTCAGGGCGAGAATGGAAAGAATGAATTTGTATTTGTAACACAGAATTCCTATAGTGTGGAGGTCGGCCATTCAGCCCATTGACTCCATACCTCCCCTCCGAAGTTCATTCTATCTCGACCCTCTCCTATCTCTGTATGTTCCAATGGCTATTCCACCGAGCCTGCACCTTCCTGTACACTCTGGGCAATTTAGCATGGCCAATTTATTGAGCCTGCAGATCTTTAGACTATGGAAGGAATCTAGAGCACCCGGGTAAAGCCCACGCAGACACAGGGAGAATGTGCATACTCCACACAGACCCACCTGAGGCGGTTCCCTGGCACGGTGAGGCAGCAGTGCTAACCACTGAGCCATCGTGCTGCCTATTATTGCTTGCTGTAATGTCTGTTTCATGACTTGTAATTTATTTTATTGTTTTAAATAAACCAACAAATAGAGTTAATGGATTGATTATGGGACTATTATCTTTAACGTCACAGTGAAAGGCTGGAGAAAACACTGTGCAGATGAGGCCTATTCCACAAGCAGCTTAATCTGCAGGTAGAAAATACGAGTGGCAGTCTTTGCTTGTGCGAAGGTGTGTGAGACAACATATGGGCAAGGAACAAAAGTAGGCCACTCGGCCCTTTGAACCTGCTCCCCCATTCAATAAGATCGTGGTTGATCTGATTTTAACCTCAACTCTACATTCTCTGATAATGTTCCATCCCTTCAGTCATCAAGAATCTATCTACTTCTTCCTAGGGTAAATATAGGGTCGGGAAATGGATCTGAATTAGGTCTTCAGAGGGTTTGTGTGGACTTGTTGGGCTGAAGGGCCTGTTTCCACACTGGATGGATTCTAAATTCTGCATCCACTGCCTTTTAAGGAGGTGAATTCCAAAGACTGACAATCTCTGTTTTGAATGGACTCTCCCTTAATTTTAAACAGTGATCCCTAGTTCTGGATTCTCCCACAAGAGGAAACATCCTTTCCACATTCACTTGGTCAAGGACCCTCAGGATCTTGCATGTTTCAATGAAGTCTTGCATTCAGTTTCCCCTCACACTACACCATAATGTTCTATGAGCTTTCCTGATGACTTGCTGTACCTATATACTAACCTTCTGTGATTAATGCACAGAGACCCAGATATGGTTCTGGGGACACAGGCTCAAATCCCACCGTGGCAGATGGGGGAATTTAAATTCAATTAAAAAGTTTGCAATTAAGAGTCTAACGATGACCATTAATCCATGTCGATTGTCAGGAAAACCCCTCTGGTTTACTAACGTCCTTTCGGGAAGGGAACTGCTATCCTTACCTGGTCTGGCCTACACAGGAATCTAATCCCACAGCAATGTGGATGACTGTTAACTGCCCTCTTGGGCAATTAGGGGTGGGCAATAAATGCTGTCCTAGGCAGTGACACCCTAATGCCGTGAATGAATGAAAAAGAAAAATCTGACTATAAATAATCGACGAGGATTAAAGTCATTTGTAATTAATGAGTAGCCTTTGTTACTGGCCCTTATTATCTCCTGATTTATTCTCTTTCCCACCATAAAGCTACTGTTAGGAAGCATGGAGACTATTCCTATCAGCTCTTGGATCTCTTCCCTATTTGTGCTGCCTTCCAGAACACAAGCGTCTTCCTGCTCCAACCTCCATTCCTCACACTCACACTGTTCTCCCTCTCTCTATTCCTGACCTCTCACATTGTTCTGCAGCCTCCGCTCTTCACCCAGACCTATTTGAAACCAGGGGTTATAAGATTAAGGTGGAAGTATTTTTTGACCCAGCGTGTGGTAGATATATGGAACATGCTGCCTGAGCGGGTGGTGCAGGCTGAAAATTTCACAACCTTTAAAAACATTTGGATGAGCACTTATAATACCTGGGCATGGTAGGCTCCAAACGACTGCAGGTAAATGGGATTAGTGTAGTTGAGTGTTTGTTGGTCAGCATTGACATGGTGGGCCGAGGGGCCTATTTCTATGCTGTGTGACTCTCGAACCTGCGTCCCTGGCTCTGTGAGGCAGCAGTGCTGTGTCGCCCATATTGAGGGAGGCACACAAAAAAATCAGCACAAGGGGCGATAAGAATTTAGCTCTTCCTGTTTTTGAAAACCCCATCCAAATCACCCAAGTAGCAAATTAAAACAAACAATGGGTTATTAGCACAGCTCCCTGCTGGGGTGGTGAAGGGAGGTGTGGTCATTGGTCAGATAACAAAGACATGGGAAGAGAGGGAGGAGACTCAATTAAAATGAAAGGGGAGTAGTGTGGGTAGAATCTGTGAATGGATAATTACCCATCTGACAGAGTGACCTCCACCTGGCAATCTATTTTACGTGATGTAGAAACATAGCGGATAGGAGCAGGAGTAGGCCATTCGGCCCCTCCAGCCTGCTATGCCATTCAATATGATTGAAGCTGGTAATGGAGCACATTACTGTAATCCATCCCTACCCCATATCCCTTGATTCTTTAGCCACAAGAGCTATACCTACCTCTTTGTTGATAACATCATGTTTTGGCCTCAACCACTTTCTGTGACAGAGAATTCCACAGGCTCACTACTCTCTGGGTGAAAACATTTTTCCTCATTTCTGTCCTATAGAGTTTACCCCTTAACCTTAAACCATGTGCTCTGTTTCTGGACTTCCCCACCATTGGGAACATCCTTCCTCCATCTAACTTGTCTCGTCCTGTTCCAATTTTATAGCTTTCTCCAAGAGTCCCTTCCTTCATTCTTCTAAACGTCAGTGAAGACAATCCTCATCAACTCAACCTCTCCTTATCCGTCAGTCCTGCTATCACCGAAATCAAATGGCATTCAGTAATTAATATTAATCAGCCCAATATGGAACACAGACTTTGTAGGTCAGGATTAGAAGACAATCATTGCTGGTTCTAAAATTCAGGCTTCTGTTGCAGTAATCTCAATGGAATCATTGGATACAATCTTACAACAGCAAAAAGATGGGAGATGTAGATGGAGGGTGCAGACAATGGTGTAGACAGTGGGTGTAGATGGTGGGTGTTCACAGAGGGTCTAGACAGTGGCTGTGGATGCTGGGTGCAGACGGTGGTGCAGACAGTGGGTGTAGACGATGGGTGCAGACAGTAGTGTAGACAGAAGGTGCAGACGGTGGGTGCAGACAGTGGTGTAAATGGTAGTGTAAACACAAACAAGACTTTGCGTAGTGACCAGACGAGTGGCTGTGTGGAATCACACAGAGAGCAGCCTGTGAGCCTGACACAGTCAGCGACACCCCCTGGTGCTGAAGGTCATGCTGCTGCTGATAAAAGTCACATTTTAACTGAAACTGCACTCCCTCCCTACACACTCCCCTCTTGTCCCCATTTACCTCACTACAACACAATGAGATGCCAGTCAGCACCCTGCGCCCTCGCTCAGTCTCCATTGACCTTGTCTCCATTGGCCTTGACCCTCCTCCCAAGCACTTACTTGGGCCTTCACTGAAGCTTGAGCCATTTCCTCTGACCCTTGATCATGTGTTTGCCATCCTAGAACTGCCTTACCTAGTCACCATTAACCTGCACTGCCCTCTCAACATGGAGCACAGATTGATACAGAGCAGAAAAGGTCCTTTGTCCCATTGAGTCTGTACCAACATAACTACCACGAAAGGCACTCTCATCCCAATTTCCTGCACTTATCCCAGATCCTTGCATGTTATGATATTTAAAGGTTGTAAGGTTTCCATCCTGCACTACCTTCCCTGACAGAGGGTTGCATGTTTATAGTTTATATCACGTCAGGCTGAAGGAGCTTAACAAAAGATCAACTCTTTGGGCATTTTTAAAAATTTGTGGCATGGTGGCTCAGTGGTTAGCACGGCTAACTCACAGCACCAGGGACCCAGGTTCGATTCCAGCCCCAGATCTTTGTGGAGTTTGCACGCTCCCCCTGTGTCTGTGTGGATTTTCTCCGTGTGCTCCAGTTTCCTCCCACAATCCAAAGATGTGCAGGTTAGGTGAATTGGCCACATTACAATTGTCACAGCGTTCAGGAATGTGTTGGTCAGGGGAAATGTCGAGTGATAGGGCAGGGGAATGGGTCTCGGGGAGTTTCTTTTCAGTGGGTAGGTGTGGACTGGTTGGACCAAATTGGTGATGTCTGTAATGAAATCTTTCAAACAACTCATTTTGTCTTGTGTCGTTTAGTTCTTGCACTCCTTGTTCGATAAATGTTTCATTTTTTCGATAATATGCGTTCCCTGATGAGCTGTTAACCGTGTCCAATCAGGGAGTCCTGGCTGGCAGATAAAAAGGGGAGTGTCAGAAGGACTGATTCTCTGGGACCTGACTCTGAATAACAACCTGCCAACCAACCCCCTCCTTCTGTCACCCTCAATCTCCCCATGCTTACTCTTGTGGCCCCGTCGATCCAGACTGTGCTGCCTTTGGGAGAGGTTGACCTTCCCTCCATTCCTGATGAAGACCTTATGCCCAAAATATTGATTATCCTGCTCCTCGGATGCTGCCTGACCTGCTGTGGTTTCCCAGCAACACACTCTCAACTCTGATCTCCAGCATCTTCAGTCCTCACTTTCCCCTTCCCCCCACTCGCTCATTACAAACAGAAATGACTGGTGGTGAGTTTAACCCTGAGGGTCATCACAGCTGAGGCAGAGGGAGAGAAGGTCACACCTTCATGGTGGTAGCACCCTTAATTAATCCACTGCAATCACTCTCAGGGCTGCAAGAATTCAACCTCCCTCACTCAGACAGCTCCCTCCCTATAAGGTAATGTTGCTGCACCTTGTTTAGGGCTAATTGACCATTGAAATACAACTATGGCTAGCCAGCACTGGCTGAGCAGACAACCACAACTGCAATGACCCCGGCTCCTTGTAATTGAGGAGCACATTAGGAACTACAGAGTGCACTGCCTCTGAAATCCCTCCCTTACTGAGAACACACTCTCAGTATTCACCTTTCTCAGCTGACATCTCAATTTCATGACAAATTCTGTGAACTATGATCCTGCCCCATTAGCTGCCTGATGAAGGAGCAGTGCTCCGAAAGCTTGTTCTTCCAAAGAAACCTGTTGGACTCTAACCTGGTGTTGTGCGATTTTTAACTTTGGCCAAATGGGCTGCCATCTCAGGCTAAATTGTTTTTCATCTGAGATTTGAGAAGATTAAGGCCTAATCTTCAATCCCCATCACAAAGCCTATTCTCTATCCATCACTTAGAGACACCTGCAGGCAACACAGAGTAACACACTGACACTCAGTGAGATACCTGCAGGCAGTGCAGAATAACACACACACACTCAGAGATACACCTACAGGCAACATTGAGTTAACACACACACACACACAGAGTCAGGCAGCACTGAGTAACATGCTCACAACCCTAGCTGCCTGTCGGTGTCTCTTTGAATAATACACCCACACTCAGAGTGACACCTACAGGCAGCATTATGTAGTACACTCACTCAGAGAGACACAGTCTGCAGTGTCAGTGATTGGCCTCAGATCATTTCAGGGACAGCACAGCATGCAGCAGAGAGTGCACAGTGCGATCCCAGCACCTGAGTTTGGACCAGAGAGTGAGCACGGAATGCTTCAGATTGTAATTATTGAATCCCAACAGCTTTCAGTTTCTATTCTGTTTGGAATCTTGAAACCTCCACAGATTCCAGACCAACTGGATTATTTGAAACTGATTGCTGATTGGCTGTCAGTATCATCTACCACGGATTGACAGGCCACGTAGCCAATTGTGACAATGTCATGCTGACATGCAGCTAATCAGCTGAATGGAGTGGTCCATTTCTGAAGCACACAGAGACAGAGACTGAATCTTCATCATCTTTATTCCCTTTTCCAGACTGACATTGACAGAAAACAGACTGCAATTAACAGCCCAGACAGAGGAAGCTGCACAAAATAACAGCTACAATGGTTTTTGAGGAAAACACTTGTGGAGATTTTCTCAATAACATGAGAATCCTGCCCTTCAAATCGTGACAAAAACCTTAAATTGGAACTGGCTGCTGAGCAGGAAGGAGATCTGATTTATTGAAGCAGAAATTTTGAAGGTTCACATTGTTTTGTACAGCTGACAGCCTTCAGCAACTTCAAGAGATTTTACTTGGCATCTCAAATCAACCCTGTCCCAATCAAACAATCCCAGAACAGGGAGAGCATGAGGTTTGACACAGCTTAAAGCTCTCTCTACACTGTCCCAATGAACTACCTTTACTCCTGAACCTCAGAAGTGTCCCTGAGCCAATCCTGAGAAGGAAGAGAGTTGACATTTAGTGCTGACAATGACCTTTGTCCTGCCAGTTCAGCCCTGTTCTGTTTAAAGTTGTGTCTCCTCTGTGGACTGTCTCAAACACTCTCCACACATTCTGATCTCCTGATGCTCTTGCTGAGGGGAGAGGGGAGGGTCACGTGGGTGAGGGCACAGGAGAAGCGAGCGTTGGAATCCCAGTCAGACCCAGAGAGGGTCAGCAGGCTGCTGACACTGTAGGTGCTGTCCGAAGCTCGCAGGTAGTTGCTGGTCTGAACCCCGTCCGAAATGACTGCACCGTCCTTCTTCCACTGCACCTCCAGCTCATTGGGATAGAAGTGATTGGCAAGGCACACCAGGGTGGCAGTGCCCTTGGCATTGACCTGCTCTGGGGAGGGGGCAGCAGGGTCAGCTTGGGCTCAGAGTTCTCATGGCCTGAAAGACAAGAGAAACAATTTTAATCCCTGCCATTCAAAGGGATTTCAATTCTCAGAATATTCACTGGTAAAATGTTTGAATATTTGTCTCCAATACCTAATAAACCAGACAAAAGAATTTACATTTTTTAAATTGATTCTTGGGATATGAGTGTCACTAGCAGGAGCAGAATTTATTGCTCATCCCTAATTGCCCCTGAGAAGATATATAGAACATAGAACATAGAAGAATACAGCGCAGTACAGGCCCTTTGGCCCTCGATGTTGCGCCGATCCAAGCCCACCTAACCTATACTAACCCACTATCCTCCATATACCTATCCAATGCCCGCTTAAATGCCCATAAAGAGGGAGAGTCCACCACTGCTGCTGGCAGGGCATTCCATGAACTTACGACTCGCTGAGTGAAGAACCTACCCCTAACTTCAGTCCTATATCTACCCCCCCTTAATTTAAAGCTATGCCCCCTTGTAATACCCGACTCCATACGCGGGAAAAGGTTCACACTGTCAACCCTATCTAACCCCCTAATCATCTTGTACACCTCAATCAAGTCACCCCTAAACCTTCTTTTCTCTAATGAAAACAGCCCCAAGTGTCTCAGTCTATCCTCATACGATCTTCCTTCCATACCAGGCAA
Source organism: Chiloscyllium plagiosum (assembly GCF_037043375.1). NCBI lineage: Eukaryota > Metazoa > Chordata > Chondrichthyes > Orectolobiformes > Hemiscylliidae > Chiloscyllium > Chiloscyllium plagiosum. The sequence goes on along the minus strand of NW_028270147.1, from coordinate 114,091,120 downwards.
CATCCTGGTAAACCTCCTCTGCACCCGTTCCAGTGCCTCCACATCCTTCCTATAGTATGGCGACCAAAACTGCACACAATATTCCAGATGCGGCCGCACCAGAGTTTTATACAACTGCATCATGACCTCAGGACTCCGGAAATCAATTCCTCTACCAATAAAAGCCAGTACGCCATATGCCTTCCTCTCCGCACTATTTACCTGGGTGGCAACTTTCAGAGATCTGTGTACATGGACACCAAGATCCCTCTGCTCATCCACACTACCAAGTATCCGACCATTAGCCCAGTACCCCATCTTTTTGTTATTCTTCCCAAAGTGAATCACCTCACATTTAGCTACATTGAATTCCATTTGCCACCTTTCTGCCCAGCTCTACAGCTTCTCTATATCCTGCTGTAACCTGCCACATCCTTCCTCACTGTCAACAACTCCTCCGACTTTCGTATCATCCGCAAACTTGCTCACCCAACCTTCTAACCCCTCTTCCAGGTCATTTATAAAAATGACAAACAGCAATGGTCCCAAAACAGATCCTTGCGGAACACCGCTAGTGACGGCACTCCATGAAGAAACTTTGCCATCAACTACTACCCTCTGTCTTCTTCCATCCAGCCAATTCCTAATCCAAACCTCCAACTCACCCTCAATGCCATATCTCCGTATTTTCTGCAGTAGCCTACCATGGGGAACCTTATCAAACGCCTTACTAAAATCCATATATACCACATCTACCGCTTTCCCCTCATCAACCTCCTTCGTCACCTTTTCAAAGAACTCAATAAGGTTTGTGAGGCACGACCTGCCCTTCACAAAACCATGCTGACTATCCTTGATCACATTATTCCTATCCAGATGTGCATAAATCCTATCCCTTACAATTCTCTCTAAGACTTTGCCCACAACAGAAGTGAGACTCACCGGCCTATAGTTACTAGGGTTATCCCTACTCCCCTTTTTGAACAAGGGAACCACATTTGCTATCCTCCAGTCTTCTGGCACTACTCCTGTAGACAAAGAGGACATAAAAATCAAGGCCAATGGCTCTGCAATCTCCTCCCTTGCTTCCCAGAGAATCCTAGGATAAATGCCATCAGGCCCAGGGGACTTATCTATTTTCACCTTTTCCAGGATTTCCAACACCTCTTCTCTACATACCTCAAAGCCATCCATTCTACTTATTTGTGACTCAGTATTCACATCGACGACAATGCCCTGTTCCTGAGTAAATACTGAAGAAAAGTATTCATTCAGTGTCTCCCCAATCTCTTCCGCCTCCACACGCAACTTCCCACTACTATCCTTGACTGGACCTAGTCCTACCCTAGTCATTCTTTTATTCCTAACATACCTATAGAAAGCCTTCGGGTTTTCCCTAATCCTACCGACTAAGGACCTTTCATGTCCCCTCCTTGCTGCTCTTAACTCTCTCTTCAGGTCCTTCCTGGCTACCCTATAACTCTCAATCGCCCCAATTGAACCTTCATGTCTCATCTTGAGATAGGCCGCCCTCTTCCATTTAACAAGGGATTCCAATTCCTTATTAAACCACGGCTCCCTCGCACGACCCTTTCCTCCCTGCCTGACAGGTACATAATTATCAAGGACACTCAATAGTTGCTCCTTGAACAAGCTCCACATATCATTTACACTCTTGCCTTGGAGTCTACTTTTCCAGGCCACACATCCTAAGTCATGCCTCACCGCATCATAATTTCCCTGACCCCAGCTATAACTCTTGCCCTGTAGTACACACTTATCCCTCTCCATCACGAGAGTAAAAATCACCGAATTATGGTCACTATCCCCAAAGTGCTCACCTACCTCTAATTCTAACACCTGGCCTGGTTCGTTACCCAGAACCAAATCCAGTATGGCCTCACCTCTTGTTGGCCTGTCTACATATTGTGTCAGGAAACTCTCCTGCACACATTGAACAAACACTGACCCATCTAACGAACTTGAGCTATAGCTTTCCCAATCAATATCAGGAAAGTTAAAGTCCCCCATAACCACCACCCTATTATTGTCACTCATCTCCTGAATCACCTTCCCTATCCTTTCTTCTACGTTTCTAGGACTATTGGGAGGCCTGTAAAAGACTCCTAACAGGGTGACCTCACCTTTCCTATTCCGAACCTCAGCCCAAACTACCTCAGATGGCAAGTCCTCATCCATCGTCCTTTCCACCACTGTAATACTATCTTGATGATAGTGAAACAGAAGGGACAGTTTTGGACCGTCGTTTGGGGAATGAATGTGGGCAGATGGAAGAACTAAAAGATGGCAAGCATTTTAGTGAGAGTGATCAGAACTCAGTCAGATTGAAATTAAGGATGGAAATGGAGAACCACGGAGTAAGTGTAAATGTCTCCAGGGTTTGTGACTCAACCAGCCTTTCAGGCAGTGAGTTCCAGACTCCCACCACCCTCTGGGTAAAAACATTCCTCAATTCTCCTCTCAGGGTCCACCTCAACTGAACCTGAACTCACTTGAGATGAGAAGGATGAGAGGAGGTCTGACTGCAATGTATAACATTCTAACAGGGCTGGACAGACTTGATGCTGGAAGGAGGTTTCCCAAGGCTGGGGAGTCTGGAATCAGGTGCCACAGTCTCAGGAGGACATTGGGTCGACTGTTTTGGATTCAGATGAGGAAACATTTCTTCACTTAGAGGATGGTTAACAAGTGGAATTCTCTACCAGAGAAGGCTGTTGAGGACAAAGGACTGAATATATTCAAGAAAAAGACAGAGGTAATTCTTTTGCATTTTAACAACATCAAAGGGTATGGGAAGATGGTAGGAATATGGCATTAAGTCAGAGGGCTATCCATGATCATATTGGATGACAGAGATACTCAAAGGGCTGAATGGCCTATTCTTACTATATTTCTATGTCTGTGTTACCTTCAATCTCTGCCCTTGGTATTGTTCCCTCTACGATGGAAAAGGTGCCTTCGTACCCACCCTATCTCTGCATCTCATAATCTTACAGCCCTCTGTCAGGTCCCCTCTCAACCTTCACTGCTCCAAGGAAAACAACTCCAGTCTTTCTAATCTTTCCTCATCGCTCAGACCCTCTAGGCCAGGCAGCGTCCTGGTAAATCTCCTCTGTACCCTCTCTAGTACAATCACATCCTTCCCAGAATGTGGTGTCCAGAACATGCCTCGCTCTTTCTCTATCACTGTCTCTCTGTCTCACATCTGCCATGTCTTTCTCTCTACATCCCTCTCCCACTCTTAATCTCTCTCATATTCTATCTCTCCTACTCTGTCTCATAGCCAATCTCTCTAACTCTCTTTTGCTTCTTCACTCTGTCTCGCAATCTCCATTTCTTCACCTCTCACTGTTTCCCTCATTCACTCCCTCACTCCCTCCAATTGTGATCTGCCGCTCTCTATTCCTTCCTCTTTTACTCTTCCTCCCTCTCTTTTGTCTCTACAGTCTCCCTCTCTCTCTCTCCTGCACTCTGTCTCAAATCCTACTCTTGTCTCTCTCTCTCACTCACTCACAACCCAAACCTTCTATCCTGATTCCCTTCACTCTTCGTCTCACACTCTCTTTCTCTTTCTCCGTCTGTTTCTCTCTCTCCATCCCTCTCAGTATCACCTTATTTCTCTCTCTCTATCCCTCAACCTCACCATTTCTACTTCCCTCTACCTCTCACTCACTCGCTTCACACATCTCACACTGTCCCTGACACTCCTCATTCTCTATTTCTCACCCTCTCACACACACTCTCTCCCTCTATCTCTCTCACTGACTCTCTTCTCTCTCTTTTCCACAGTCTGCCAGGTGGCAATATTTAAATGCAGGGTGAATCCCCGTCTGCTTTGCCTCATGAGTGGATGTTAACCATTGACCCCAGAGGCATGTCTTCTCCTGGAGTAAGGCTCCATTTCCCACACTGAGCAGGCTTTGGCCTCTCTCAGGAAGATGGACAGATTCTTGTCAAATGAAGGGCAGTTCTGTGCTGTTGACCTATTCTCACTGGGGACTAGTTTGGACACAAACCTCATTCCATGAAGGCCCAGCAGAGAGAGGAGACCCTCGGGCCATCAGTGTGAGCTGGAGGGACATGACAGGCTCTGACCAACTGACCCAGCCTGACAATCACAACATGTTCCAATCTCTTCCCCTCTCCTACCCCTCTACTTCCCTTTCCATGATCAGTCTCCAGGTCTTTCACTGGGATGAGAGCTGGACAATTACATAGTTACAACAGAATGGAACTCAGCCCCATACCCACCATGGTGCCCATGACCCACTGGACTCTCCAAAAGGGGCCAGTAAACATGGAACTCTTTCCACTGGACAGACCACCCTGCAATAGACAGTATTAAATATGGGCATCCTTCCCACTGGACCCTCCAATAAAAACCAGCAAACTGGGACTTCCTTCCCAATGGACAGTCCAATGGAGACCAGTAAACATGGACATTCATACCATTGGAACATCCAATAGATGGGCGGCACGGTGGCTTAGTGGTTAGCACTGCTGCCTCACAGCGCCAGAGACCTGGGTTCAATTCCCGCCTCAGGCGACTGACTGTGTGGAGTTTGCACATTCTCCCCATGTCTGCGTGGGTTTCCTCCGGGTGCTCCGGTTTCCTCCCACAGTCCAAAGATGTGCAGGTCAGGTGAATTGGTCATGCTAAATCGTCCGTAGTGTTAGGTAAGGGGTAAATGTAGGGGTATGGGTGGTTTGCGCTTCGGCGGGGCGGTGTGGACTTGTTGGGCCGAAGGGCCTGTTTCCACACTGTAAAGTAATCTAATCTAATCTAATCTAATACCAGTAAACATGGGCCTCCTTTCCACTGGACTGTCCAGTAGAGACCAGTAAACACGAGCCTCCTTCCTACTGGATGTTCGAACAGATAGCAGGAACCATGGGCCTCCTTCCCCCTGTACCTTCCAATAGAGACCACTAGATATGTGTCTCATTCCCGCTGGAATCTCTAACTGAGATCAATAAACATGGGCCTTCTTCCCATTAGACCTTCCAGTATCTCAGCATTAAACCCCAAATAGGCCTCTGATTTCCATTCCCACAACATTGTCCGCCTCTGCAATACATCAGCCCCTTGACCACAGAAACCTTCATTCCTGTTTGTCCCACTCCATGATTCCGATGTCCTCTCCCAGCTTCCCCTATCCATGCTCCATAAACCTCAATTGTCTGAAATGGAGTGGTCCCTTCCCTGTCTCACATCAAGGAGGAGATGGACAGATTTTTAATGAGTAATGGGTTAAAGGATGATGGAGAGTGAGCAGGAAAGTGGAGTTGAGGCTGTGATGGGATCATGCATGATTGTATTAAATGGTGGAGTGGGCTCGAGGGGCTGAATTGCCTGCTCCTGCTCCTAGTTCTTATGTTCATCCACCCCCTCCCCCATTCCTCTTACTGCAACTTTGTGAACCCTCTTGAAATGTTTGGACATTGAAGGTGCGATGTGAATTCAAGATCTGTGTGGATTTAATGTGGGGACAGAATTGTACAGGGGGAGTGATAGCTCCAGCAAGTGAATATCCTGCTGAGAGGCTCCAGCCTTCCATATACAGAATGGGGAAGTGGGGGAGGTCAGAATATACTGTCAGGGTCCAAGGCACTCTCCCCCAGCAATGTGGTTGGCTCTGAACTGCCCTCTGAAATAACTGAGCAAGGCACTCAGTTGTATCAATCGTGATGACATCTCAACAAAGAAATAAAATGGGACAGACCACCTAGCATCGATCGAAACACCAAAAAGACAATGACAGAAATAGCCCTGTCTACCCTGCTCCATCCTCCTTACTGACATCTGGGGGCTAGTGCCAAATTCAGGAGAGCTGTCTCACAGACTAGTCAAGCAACAGCCTGACACAGTCACACTCACAGAATCATACCTTACAGACAATGTCCCAGACACCGCCATCACTGTCCCTGAATGTGTCCTGTCCCACCAGAAGGGCAGACCCAGCAGAGCTGGCAGCACAGTGGTGTACAGCCAGGAGGGAGTTACCTTGGGAGTCCTCTCTGCTGACTCCAGACCCCATGGAGTCTTATGACACCAGGTTAAACATGGGTGAGGAAACCTCCTGTTGATCATCACATACTACCCTCCCTCGGCTGGTGAATCAATCTCTCTTCCATGTTGAACAGCACGTGGAGGAAGCACTGAGGGTGGTGACAGCACAGAATGTACTCTGGGTGGGGGATTTCAATGCCCACCACTGAGAGTGGTTCGGCAGTAGCACTACTGATCGAGCTGGTCGGGTCCTAAAGGACAAAGCTGCAGGACTGGGCCTGCAGCTGGTAGTGAAGGAAACAACAAGAGGGAAAAATCTACTTGCCCTCATCCTCACCAATCTTGCGGCTTTAGTTGCATCTGTCCTGTATGTGTAAGAGTGACCATCACAGAGTCCTTGTGGAAACAAAGTCTGACCATCACATTGAGAATACCCTCTATTGTGCTGTGTGGTACTAACACTGTGCTAAATAGGACAGACTTTGAACAGATAGAGCAACTCAAGGCAAGCTCAGAAGTGGTGATGATTGCCAATGATTCCATAATGTTCAGCATCATTCACAACTCCTCAAAAACTGAAGCAGTCCATGATCAGATGCACCAACATGTGGACAATATCCAGGTTTAGTCTGAAAAGTGACATTTCACATTGGTTCCATGCAAGTGCCAGGCAATGACCATCACCATTAAGAGACAATCCAACCATCGCCCCTTGACAATGAATGGTATTATTATCACGAAATCCTCACTGTCAACATCCAGAAACTCAATTGGCTCACCACAGAAACACAGTGGTTACAAGAGCAGGCTCGAGGCTAGCAATACTGCATCTAGTAACTCACCTCCTGATTCCCCCAAAGCCTGTCGATCATCAACAAGGCACAAGTCAGAATTGTGATAGAATACCCCCCATTGTCTGGTTGGGTGCAGCTCCAACAACATTCATAGAGTGATGGTGTCACAGAATCACAGACCCTACAGCCAAACTTGTCCATGCCGACCAGGTTTCCAAACCTGAACGAGTCCCATTTGCCTGTGTTTGGCCCATATCTCTCTAACCTTTCCTATCCATGTCAATCATATCCTATGTCTTCCTTATCCACTCAAAAAGCTTGATAATGTTCAGAGCAAAGCAGCCTGCTTGGTTGCCATCACATCCACAAAGCAGCCATCTTACCACCATTGACACTTAGTCGCAGCAGTGTGTATTATCTATAAGATACACTGCAGAGATTCACCAAAGATCGTCATACAACACCTTCCAAAACCAAAAATAGAAATTGTTGGAAAAGCTCAAGTATGAAGGGTCACGTGCCCCAAAGCGTTAACTCTGATTTCTCTTCACAGATGCTGCCAAACCTGCTGAGCTTTCCAGCAATTTCTATTTTTGTCTCTGATTTACAGCAGCTGCAGTTCTTTTGGTACCTTCCAAACACATGAACAGCTCCAGTTAGAAGGACAAGAGCAGCAGATATATGGGAACAGCATGTCTGCAAATTCATCTCCAAGGCACATAACATCCTGACTTGGAAATATATCACTGTTCCATCACTGTAGGTGGGTCAAAATCCTGGAATTGCCTCCCTAAGGACATTGTGGGTCAACATACAGCACGTGATCTATAGCGGTTCAAGAAGGCAGCACCTTCTCAACGGCAACTAGGGACGGGTAGCAAATGCTGACCCAGCCAGTGACGCTCACATCCAATGAGTGAATATATAAAAACAAATGAAGTGTCCCTCAGGAGGGGAGAGGGAATGTTCAAGGTCCTGAACTCCATTCCCCAGCCCAGGCAGCTTGTCTCCCAATGAATGAATGAGATGACAGATTACGGACAGCCTCATGCTGTGGAACCAGGTCTATAAGAGCGAATTAGAGATCAAGCTGAAAAGGAAAGTATTGCTGGGTTATGGGGAGAGAGAGGGTCAATGAGATTAATTGGGTCACTCACAGGCACAATGGGCTGAATGGCCTCCCCCTGTGCTGTCAGATTCCAGGGAGTTCAGACACTGGGGCTTTCTGCTGTGGTCAGAATCTCTAATAATAAGTGTCCAATCAGTGACAATCACAGCAGCTAAGAGCAGTCAGGACTGAGGAGCCAGGCTCACTGGGAAACATATTGGGAAGATCAAAGCCACCCTCTTCAGCTCCCAGTACAAACTCCACCCCTCTCCCCGGACACTATCTGCTGCTTAACCAGACTCTTTACAAACTTGGCTTCATCTCTGAGAATGATCTGAGCCTTATATCTTCCATATCACAAAGATCAGCCACTGAAAATCTCAGCCATGTCTTTTGGACTCCAAATGTGACCATTCCAATGTTGTCATAACCCATATCATAGCCAGTGCTCTTCATACACTTCAGCTCGTCCCAAACTGTGCTGCCTGTATCTGATCTCACACCAAGTCCCACTCTCCCATCCCACACCGTGCTCACTGACCGACATTGGCTCCCAATCCAGCAACATCTGATTTGAAAATTCTCACTCTTGTTCTCCAGCCCCTCCTTGTCCTCCATTCGCCCTATCTCTGCAATCTCCTTCAAGCACTCTCAGTCAGTGTGGTCAGCAATCTTAGATATATGGCTCTCGATTAGTTTATCCAAGTCATTGAGAAGTATCATAAAAAGCTGAGGTCCCAGCACAGATCCCTGGGAATACCACTATACATCTTGCTCATCGGAGGAATCATACATCCCCGATTGGTCTCACCTCCCTCTTTCTCACTATAACCCAGCTAACCTTTCCTTTCCAGCTCAATCTCCAGTTCCCTATTGAAGACCTGTGTTCACAGCATGAGCCTGCCCCGAACTTGGTCTCCAATTTGGCATCTTATTCAATCATTGGGAGACAAGCTGCCTAGGCTTGGGGTGTAGAACAGAGAAAATAGAATATAGAACATAGAACAGTACAGCACAGTACAGGCCCTTCAGCTCTTGATGTTGTGCCAACATTTTATCCCACTCTGAGATCAAACTAACCTACATACCCTACATTTTACTATCATCCATGTGCCTATCCAAGAGTCGCTTAAATGTCCTTAATGTCTCTGACTCTACTATTACTCCACATTCCATGCACCTACCACACTCTGTGTTAAGAACCGACCTCTAACGTCTCCTCCAATCACCTTAAAATTATGCTCCCTTGTGATAGTCATTTCTGCCCTGGGGAAAAAAGTCTCTGTATTTACTCTATTTATGCCTCTCATCACCTTGTTCACCTCTATCAAGTTACCTCTCATCCTTCTTCACTTCAGTGAGAAAAGCCCTAGCTCCTTCAACCTTTCTTCATAAGAGATGCCCTCCAGTCCAGGCAGCATCCTGGTAAATCTCCACTGCACCCTCTCTAAAGCTTCCACATTCTTCTGATATTGAGGCAACCAGAACTGAACACAATATTCCAAGTGTGGTTTAACCAAGGCTTTATTGGCCTGCAGCATAACCTCGCAGCTCTTAAATGCAATTCCCCCCAGCTACTGAAACACACCATGTACCTTCTTAACAACCCTATCAACTTGGGTGGCAACTTTGAGGGATCTCTGGATGTGGACCCCAAGATCCCACTGTTCCTCCACACTATCAAGAATTCTGCCTTTAACTCTGTCATCTGCATTCAAATTCAATCTTCCAAAATGAATCACTTCACACTTTCCAGGATGAACTCCATCTGTCACTTCTCAGCCCAACCCCACATCCTATCAGTGTCCCATCTTCATAAATGTGTTTTGTCACACCCTCAAAGAATTCAGTAAGGCTTGTGAGACATGACCTGCCCCTCACAAGGCCATGTTGAGTATTTCTAATCAAGCTTTGCTTTTCCAAATCATCATAAGTCCTGTCTCTCAGAATCTTCTCTAATGATTTGCCCACCACTGATGTAAGACTGACCGGTCTATAATTCCCAGGGTTATCCCAAATCCCTTTCTTGAACAAGGGATTAACATTTGCCACACTCCAATCATCTGGTACTACTCCAGTGGACAGGTTGCAAAGATCATCACCAAAGGCACAGCAATCTCTTCCCTCACTTCCCATAGTATCATTGGGTATATCCAGTCTGACCCAGGGGACTTATATATTCTTATGTTTTTCAAAATTATCAGCACATCCTCCTTCTTAACATCTGTTAGGGTGTATCACGCTGTCCTCACAATTGACTAGTGACTACTGAAACAAAGTATTCATTAAGGACTTACTGTACATCATCCAACATGGCACAAGCTCCCTCCACTATCCCTGATCGGCCCTACCCTCACTCTGACCATCACGTTTTTCCTCACATAAGTATAGAATGCCTGAGGGTTTTCCTTAATCTTACCCGCCAAGGCTTTCTCATGCTTGCCCCGGATTACAGCTCTGAATCTGTGGATGGACTCACTTTGGAGCATCCATGAGGCTGAGGAGATCATGGATAGCACGTTTAGTGAATGGGTCACACCGCAGATTAGGATTGCTTTGAAGGAAGGGAATGGGTGACCGAAAGAGCAGGAAGAAAGTGCAGGCGTCCTCTGCGGTCATCTCCCTCCAAAACAGGAATACCATTTTGGACACTGTTGGGGGAGGTGGATCACCAGGGGAAGTCACGTTCATGTCACCATGGCTGGCTCTGCTGTACAGAAGGGTGGGAAAAAGAGTGGAAGGCGAATAGTATTGGGGATTCAATTGTAAGGGGAGTAGATAGGTGGTTCTGTGGTGAGAATGAGACTCCCAAATGGTATGTTGCCTCCCAAGGGCATGGGTCAGAGATGTCTCAGTTTGGCTGCAGGACATTCTGAAGGGGGAGGGTGAACTGTGTGGGTGTCGTGGTGCACATCGGTTGCAATGATATTGGCAATAAATGGGATGAGGTCCTACAAGCAGAATTTAAGGAGTTAGGAGACAAGTTAAAAAGTATAGCCTCAGAGGTAGTAATCTCAGGATTGCTACCAGTGCCACGTGCTAGTTGGAGTAGAAATGAAAAAATAGGCTGGATTGCTGAGTGGCTTGACAGATGGTGCGGTAGGGAGCGTTTCAGAATTTTGGGACATTGGAACCGGTTCTGGGGGAGGTGGGACTATTACAAATCAGACAGTCTACACCTAGGCAAGACTAGAATCAATGTCCTTGGGGATGCTTTTGTTAACGCTGTTGGGGAGGGTTTAAACTAATATGGAAGGCATTGATATAGATAACAAACAGTAATAGGTCCAGCACCAAGCCCCGGGCACTCCACAAGTCTCAGGCCTCCAGTCTGACAAGCATCCTTCCACTATTACCCTCTGCTTCCTACCAACAAGCCAATTAGAGAAAAGTATTTGTCTTCGGTCAGGAATTAGTTTGGAGGGAGGAGACAGAGAAGAGGATGATGTGTGTGCTCTCCAATGAGCAAGATGTGAATAGTGGTGTCCCCAGGGATCTGTGCTGGGACCTCAGCATTTCATGATATTTCTCAATGACTTGGATGAAGGAATAGAGAGCCAATTATCCAAGATTGTTAATCACACTGACTGAGGCAGCTTGGAGGAGGTTACAGAGATAGGGAGGGTGGAGGACAGGGAGGGATTTCCGAACAAGGATGAGAATTTGAAAATCGAGGTGTTGTTAGTCCAGGAGCCAATGTAGGCTTCAGGATGCAGGAGTTGGGGGAACGGGACTTGGTGCAAGTTTGGATACGGGCAGCAGAATTTGGGATGAGCTGAAGGATACGGAGGGCAGTTGCTGTGAAGTGTGCAAATACAGCATTGGAATGGTCATGTTTGGTGTCCCATGACATGGCTGAGATTTTCAGTGTCTAATCTTTGTGAGATGGAGGATATGGGACTCAGATCATTCTCAAAGATGACACCCAGTTTGTAAAGAGTCTGGTTGAGCAGCAGACAATGCTCAGGGAGAGGGATGAAGTTTATACCAGGATCTGAAGGGGATGGCTTTGATCTTCCCAATGTGTTTCCCAGTGAGCCTGACTCCTCAGTCCTGACTGCTCTTAGCTGCTGTGATTGTCACTGATTGGACACTTATTATTAGAGATTCTGACCACAGCAGAAAGCCCCAGTGTAAAATTACTGCAAAGACTGTCAGATCGCAAGGTTGAAACTTCACCAAGAGAGGAAGTGAAAGAAGGAGCTCGGAGCAGCTGGACGTTTGTTCCTGAGACAGGAGAAAACTGTGAACTGTCTGCACTCCCTGGAATCTGACAGCACAGGAGGCTGGTTCTGGGATTTATTTTTTGCAGAAACAGCACAGTGATGGAAAAAGTGTCTGTCACTCTCTCACAAACACACACGCCTGCACTCGGAGATCAGAAACACAATCCAGCAGCAGCTCTGTCTCCAAGCTGTGAAACCTGCACAGAATTGTTCCCTCATTCAGTTTCTAACTGGCAGGATAGACCAAGCAGGGGAGGCAACTCAGTGGTGTGTATAGTCGGAAGGGAGTTGCCCTGGGAATCCTCACCATTAACTATGGAACCCATGAAGCCTTATGACAGCAGTGTCCAAATGTGGCCTTCCCAATTCCTTGTACAGCTGTAACATAATGTCCCAGCTCCTGTACTCCCTGCTTTGACCAGTGAAGGTGAGCGTGCCAAATACCCTCTTCACCACCCTGTCTATCTGTGACACCACTTTCAAGGAACTATGTACCTGTACCCCTCAGTCTCTCTGTTCAACAACACTCCCCATGGCTCTACCATTCATTGTGTAATTCCTTCCCTGGTTTGTCTTACCAAAATGTAACTCCTTCCATTTATCGAAATTAAACTCCATCTGGATTTGTTGACCCACTGGCCCAGTTGATCAAGATGACATTGCACTCTTGGATAACCTTCTTCCCTGTCCACGATGCCAACAATTTTAATGTCAGCCACACACTTACTGACCATTCTTCCTATTTTCTCATCCAAATTGTTCATATAAATGATGAACAACAGTGAATCCGGGTTTGATTCTTGTGGGAGACGGCTGGTCACTGGCTTCCAGTCTGAAGAACAACCCTCTCTCACCAGCCTCTGCCTCCTATCATCAGGCCAATTGTATACCCAATTGGCGAGCTCTCCCTGGATCCTATGTGATATAATCTTACCAAGCAGTCTCCATGGGGATCCTTGCCTAAGGCCTTGCTAAAATCCATGTAGACGGAGTGTACTGCTCTAACTGTATCTATCTTCTTGATTTCTTCTTCAAACACTCAGTCATCTACTGGTCTCTATTGGAGGTCCAGTGAACAGGAGGCCCATGTTTACTGGTCTCACTTGGAGGATCTAGTCAGAAGAAAGTCCATGTTTACTGGTCTCATTTGGAGAGTCCAGCAGGAAGGAGGCCGATGTTTACTGGTCTCTATTGGAAGGTTCAGTGGGAAGGAGGCCCATGTCTTTCCATAGGGCAGCTCCGTGAACTGAATTCCATGTTTATTGGACTCTGTTGGAGTGTCCAGTGCATTGTAGACACCATGGTGGGTGTGGGGTTTAGTTCCTTTCTGTTGTAACTGTGTGATGGTCCAACCTTCACCCCAGTGAAACAGCCTGACTCAGAGACTCTTCATGGAAGGGGAAGGAGAGGTGTAGGAGAGGGGAAGGGATTAGAAGATGTTGTGAATGGACAGGATGGGTCACTAGGTCAGAACCTGTCCTGCCCCTCCAGCTCACACTGATGGCCTGAGGATCTCCTCTCTCTGCTGGGCCTTCATGGAATGAGGTTTGTGTCCAAACAGTCCCCAGTGAGAATAGGCCAACAGCACAAAATTGCCCTTCATTTAACAAGAATCTGACCATCTTCCTGAGAGATACCAAAACCTGGTCAATGTGGAAATGGGCCTTTACTCCAGGAGAAGACATGCTTCTGGGGTCAGGGGTTAACATCCGTTATTGGGGCAGAGCAGAGGGAGATTTATCCTGCATTCAACTGTCACCAGCTGGGACACTGTGAGAAAGAGAGAGAAGCGAGACAGAGAGAGAGAAACATAGAGGGAGAGAAAGAGAGAGAGAGAGAGATTGTGTGTGTGTGAGAGAGATAGAGAGAGAAAGACATGAGTATGGGTAGAGACAGAATGACAGAGAGGGAGGGAGAGAGACTGTAGATTGGGATACAGAGAGGGAGGGAGAGAGAAAGAGGGAGGCATAGAGAGGGGTAGATAATAGTTGGAGACTTTTACTTGAAGTGAGTGATTGGACAGTGAGAGATGGAGAAATAGAGATTATGAGATGGCGTGAGGAAGGGTGAATGAATTGGAGAGAGTTGCTATGAGACAGAGTGAGAGAGAGAGAGAAAATATAAGCGAGGTTAGCAGTGGGAGAGAGAGAGAGAGAGAGAGAGAGAAAAAGACATGGCAGGTGTGAGACAGAAAGAAGAGAGCGAGAAAGAGAGAGAGAGAGAGGTCCTGCTCACCAATTTCTGGGAAGGTTGTGTACTTGAGAGAGGGTACAGAGGAGATTTACCAGGATCAGCTGTGGGGAAAGATTGGGGAGGTGGGGATTGTTCTCCTTGGAGCAATGAAGGTTGAGAAGGGACCTGATAGAGGGGTATAAGATTATTTGGGGCAATCTTAGGGTGGATAGGTAGGCACTTTTTACATGAGTGAAGAACTCAACAACCAGAGACAGAGATTGAAGGTAACACAGTCATAGAAACATAGAAACCGAGCAGGAGTTGGCCATTCAGCCCTTTGAGTCTGCTCTGTCATTCAGTATGATCATGACTGATCCTCTCTCTCAAAGCCATATTCCTACTTTCTCCCCAATCACTGATGCCGTTAAAATGCAAAACAATTATCTGTCTCTTCTTCTTGAATATATTCAACCTGCCAGTCTTCAGTCCATGCCAGTACCTCACCCCTACACAATAGACTTGTATCTTATGTCAAATACCTCCTGGAAATCCACTTTGTCTGACTGGCTCATTGTCTCCTCAAATATTTCTAACAGATTTGCCAGGCATGACCTCCCCATGATAAAGCCGTGTTGACTCAGCCCTATTTTCCCATTGCATTTCGAAGTCCTCTGTAATTTCACCCTTAAATTGAAATCTAAAACCTTACCAAAAACTGAGTCCAGGCTAACTGGCCTATAATTTCCCATCTTCTCCCTTCTTAAATAGGGGTGTTAAGTGAGCCATTTTCCAGTTCCTTGCCCCCATCAAATCCCTCCCCACACCATCTTTACCCCCCGACTCCATTGATTCCTGAAAGATCATCACCAATGCCTCCACAATCTGCTCAGCGATCTCCTTCAGAACACACTCATGCAGTTCATCCAGTCTGGGTGAGTTATCCACATTCAGACCTTCCAGCTTCTCCAGTACCTCCTCCTTAGTGATGGCCACTACACTCCCCTCTGCCCCCTAACTGTCTTGAAGTCCTGGTATGTTGCTGGTATTTTCCATAGTGCAGACTGATGCAAAGTATCGATTCAATTCCTCGGCTATTTCTTTGTTGCCGATTATTCTTTCTCCAACCTCATTTTCCGACAATCCAATGTCTATTTTTGCCTCCCTCTTCCTTTTTGTATATCTGACAAAACTCTTGCAATCTTCTTTTATATTACTGGCTCACTTTCCCCTATATTTCACCTTCTGTATCCTGAATGTTTGTTTTAGTTATCCTCTCCAGATTTTTAAAGACTTCCTAATCCACTGGCTTCCCACTATTCTCCACCACATTGGATGCTTTCTCTTTTGCTTTTATGCTGTCCTTGACCTCCCCCATCAGCCATGGTTGCCTTGTCCTCCCCTTATTATGTTTCTTCTTTTTTGGGATGAATTCCTACTCTGCTTCCTGAATTATCCCCAGAAACTCTGCTGTTTGCTGCCACACCATCTTACTTGCTCGGCTCCCCTTCCAATCAACTCTGGCCAGCTCCTTCCTCATGTCTTTGTCGTTACCTTTACTCAATTGAAATACTGTTCCATCTGATTGCAGCTTCTCTCTCAAACTACAGTGGGAATTCTATCATATTATGGTCACTTATCCACAGGGATACTTTCACCTTCAGCTCACTAATCAAGTTTGCCTCAATACACATTGCTGAATCCAGAACTGCCTGTTCCATAGTGGCTCAACCACAAGCTGCTCCAAAAACCATCTTGTAGCCATTCCATGAAATCCTTTCCTTGAGATGCGCTCCCCAGTCCACCTATCCATTGAAGTCTGCCCTGACATTTTGTATCTGGCTTTTCTGTCTCCTGATTGATTTCTTTTCCCACACCCTGATTACTGCTTGGAGACCTGGACATAACTTGCATCAGATTCTTTATTTCTTGCAGTTCCTCAACTCTACCCACCCAGATTCTACACCTTCTGACTCTATATCACTTCTTGCTATTGGTTTAATTTCATTTCTTACTAACAAGGCAACTCTTGCCCCTCTGCCCATCTGCCTGTCCTTTTGATAGGACATGTATCCTTGGATATTTAGTTTCCAGCCCGGATCCCCTTACAGCCACGTCCCTGTGATACCCACAACATCGTTCCTGCCAGTTTCAATCTGTACTACAAACCCATTGTGTATACTGTATGCATTTAAGTACAACACCCTCAGTCCTGCATTGACTGCCTCCTTCTCATCATTGTCCTCTTATCTCTTGTGTTTGATGTACAACTCTTGATCCTTTCCATACTCTCTGTCCTATTACATCTTCTAGAAACCTGAATAACTTCTCCTGAGCCCTCCTCCACTTTAACTAGTTTAAATCCCTTGGAAACTCAATTTACCTCAATTTGTGGCATCACTTTGTCTCCCTTACTCGGAATGGTTCACACATTTAGATAAAAACTCTTTAAGTTTGTTCTATTGTTGACTTTCCCTGCACTTTTATGGTTCCTTTGATATTCAAAAATTCTGCCCCTTCCTTTTATTTTCTGGTAACAATCAATCCCATCACTAGCCAGCAACCTACCTGCTCTTTCCCACTCCATTTCCTCATTTTCCATCCAACTGAACCCAATTATTGGGTCTTTGGGTTGAGTTCAGGACAATATTTATCTTTGAACCAGCATCATTAACAGTGGTCTTTGACCTCATTGCTTTTCATGGGAACTTGCTGAGTAGAAACTGGCTGCCACTTTCCCGACATTGTAACAGTGACTGGTTTTCAAACAAAACTGTCTATAAATGTCTTTGGGAGAGCCTGAGGTGTTAAGGGTTCAATTGAACTTCAGTTAGAGTCAGAGATTTGTACAGCACGGAAACCAACCCTTCAATCCAACTCATCAATGCTGACCAGATATCCGAAATGATTCTAGTCCCCTTTGCCAGCATTTAGCCCACATCCCTCTGAACTCTTCCTATTCATATACCCATCCAGATGCCTTTTAAATGCTGTAATTCTACCAGCCTCCACCACTTCCTCTGACAGCTCATTCCGTACATGTACCACCCTCCGCATGAAAACGTTGACCTTTTGGTCCCTTTTACATCTTTCCCCTGTCACCTTCAACCGATGCCTTCTAGTTTTCAACTGCCCCACTCTGGAGAAAAGATCTTCTCTATTCACCTTATCTATGCCCCTCATGATTTTATGAACCACTATATTGTCACCCCTCAGCCTCCAAAGTTGCAGAGAAAATAGCCTCAGCCTATTCAGCCTCTCCAGATAGCTCAAACCCTCCAGCCCTGGCAACATCGTTGTAAATCTTTTCTGAAGCATTTTAACATTCACAACATTTTTCCTATAGCAGGGAGACCAGAATTGCACACAGTATTCCAAAAGTGCCCTAATCAATGGGCTGTACAACCGCAACAGCTCCCAACTCCAATACTCAATGCACTGCCCAATAAAGGAAAGCATACCGAGCAACATCTTCACCACACTATCGACCTGCAACTCCACTTTGAAGGAACTATACTTTTTTTTTGGATGAACTGGGAATCCTTCAGTTGTGAAAGATGCCATTCCATGACACCATTGGAGGAAGAGCAGGCAGTTCCCCCCCCCCCCCCCCCCCCCCCCACCGTGCCCTGGTCAATACTTATACCCCAATCAAAATCAATAAAAATCTATTTCCCTGCTAATTATCATAATGTTTTTGGGATCTTACTGTGCACAGTCTGCTGGAAAGAGCCATTGGGGCATCATGAGTTGGGTACAGGTGCTACACAAATTCAAGTCTTTCTTTAAGGTTGGCGCTTCCTGATCCTGGCCCTCACCCATTGTCCGTGCACTCTCACCTTCCAGGGGTCATTGAGTCATTAGGAGAAGTGACCTTGGCTGACCCTGGGGCAGTGAGACTCTTTGTAGCCTCACCCTTGACCTCAGCCCATTGGTGTGCAGCAAGGTTTGAAATGTAATCTGGAACCTTCCACATGGACACCCAATGAAGTGTGTGGATCCAAGTCTGCTCCAATGTTCTCGGATAAAGTTCTCCTGATCTGTGGGTGATAGCAGGTTTGTTAAAGATGTATTGAGCTCCATCCCACTTTCCAGCTCTTGCTCCATAGCTCTGGAGGTTTCGCTGTTTCAAGTGAATATCCAAGTGTTTTTTCAATGTGATGATGGTTTTGGCCTCTCCCACCCTTTCAGTCAGTGAGTCCCAGATCTCACCAGCCTCTGGGTGGAAACAGTTACTCCTCAACTCCCCTCAAACCCTGTCCCAATTCATTTCAATCTCTCCCCATAGCTATTGCTTCTCTGCTGATGGAAATCAGTCCTTCCTACCCACTCTGACCAGGGCCTTCATCATTTTACACACCTCGAATGCTCCACCATTCAATATGATCATGGCTGATCATCCAACACAATCCCCTGTTCCTGCTTTCTCCCCACATTCTTTGATCCCTTTAATCCTAAGAACAATATCTAATTCCTTCTTGAACACATACCACATCTAATTCCCTCATGCTGGAAGAATGGATGAGAATTATTGTGTTGTTGTTTTTTGACCAGTATGGACACAATGGGCTGATGGGCCTTTTGGGTCTCTATGATTCTATGATTGTATATTATGAATAACTGGGTACCATGGACTGACCCCTGTAGTATGACAATTGGTAACTACCTGCCATTCAGAAAAAGACGTTGTTTCTGTCCTGCCTGCCAACCAGTTCCCCATCCATGTTAGTACACAACCCCCAATTCTCTTGTTCGTTGGGATTTCCCTGATTCAGTTGAACATATTTCATCCTGTCAGATCTTTGCTTTCCTCAGGTCCTGTTCAATGTCACCCCTGCATTTTCTATCCTCCTCTCAGCTTTCTGCAGGTTTGATCTCCAGATAACCAACATCACCTTCCCTGTTTGGTCTTCCCTACTCTGCTGCCTTTTGACATCCCAGGCTGAGAGTCTATATCTGGGAGTTCCACACTTACTCATTGTGGGAACAGATTCTGAACAATCTTTGTCTCATTCTTCGAGGCGTCCCACTGCCCTGACCCTGATTTTCCATCATGTACTTGGTTTCAGTCCACTTTTGCTAAATCACTGCACAGTTCAGTAAAATATTTCATTCCCAAATGAAATTTTTTACACTTGCTCCATTGTTCTCCATTTCCATCCGTACTCTCAATCTCACTGAGTTCTGATTACTGTCACTGAAATGCTCCCCCATTGATAGCCCTTCCAGCTGCCCGTATTCATTCCATAAACAATGGTCCAAAACTATCCCTTCTCTTTCACCATCACCCTCTCAGGGGCAATTAGGAATGGGCAATGAATGCTGGACCTGGCAGTGACATTCATATCCCAAGAAGCAATTTAAACAATACATGTTCTTTTGTCGGGGTTTATTCTGTATTGACTACAAATGTTCAATAAGATTGTATTGCCAATGAATATACTGAGAGTCAAAATCCATTTGTTTGGCAGGGATTAAAATTGTTTCTCTTGTCTTTCAGGCCGTGAGAACTCTCAGTCCAAGCTGACCCTGCTGACCCCCTCCACGGAGCAGGTCAATGCCAAGGGCACTGCCAACCTGGTGTGCCTTGCCAATCACTTCTATCCCGATGAGCTGGAGGTGCAGTGGAAGAAGGATGGTGCAGTCATTTCGGACGGGGTTCAGACCAGCAACTACCTGCGAGCTTCGGACAGCACCTACAGTGTCAGCAGCCTGCTGACACTCTCTGGGTCTGACTGGGAGTCCAACGCTCGCTTCTCCTGTGCCCTCACCCATGTGACCCTCCCGTCTCCCTCAGAAAGAGCATCAGGAGATCAGAATGTGTGTAGAGTGTTTGAGACAGTCCACAGAGGAGACACAACTTTACTTAGAACAGGGCTGAGCTGGCAGGACAAAGGTCATTGTTAGCACTGAATTTCAACTCTCTTCCTTCTCAGGACTGCTCAGAGATACGTCTGAGGTTTGGATGTTGAAGTAGGTCACTGCGACAGTGTCGAGAGACTTTATGCTATGTCAAACCTCATGCTGTCCTTGTCCGGGGAGTGTTTGATGGGGAAGTGTTGGCTGTATGCTGAGTAAAATCTCTTGAAGTTGCTGAAGACTGTCAGCTGTACAAAACAATGTGACCCTCAGAAGTCTCTGCTTCAGTAAACCAGACCTTTTGGGTGGCACGGTGACACAGTGGTTAGCACTGCTGCCTCCCAGAGACCCGGGTTCAATTCCTGCCTCAGGCAACTGACTGTGTGGAGTTTGCACATTCTCCCCGTGTCTGCATGGGTTTCCTCCGGATGCTCTGGTTTCCTCCTACAGTCCAAAGATGTGCAGGTCAGGTGAATTGGCCATGCTAAATTGCCTGTAGTGTTAGGTGTCGGGGAATGGGTCTGGGTGGGCGCGCTTCGGCGGGTTGGTGTGGACTTGTTGGGCCGAAGGGCCTGTTTCGACACTGTAAGTAATCTAATCTACTTCCTGCTGAGCTGTCAGTTCCAATTTAAGGGTTTGTCACTGTTTAAAGGGACAGAATTCTCATGTTATTGAGCAAATCTCCACAAGTGTTTTCCTCAAGCTCCATTGTGCTGTGATTTTGAGCAGCTTTCTCTGTCTGGGCTGTTAATTGCAGTTTTTTTCTGTCAATGTCAATCTGATGCATTCCCTCCAGGCCCAGCTGATGGGATTGTACTGTGCAATCTCTGCGGCATGTTGGGTAGCCCCTGAAACAATCTTCAGCCATTCACAGACATTGCTGGCTGTGTCTCTCAGTGTGAGTGTGAATGTTTTACTTTATGCTGCCTGTAGGTGTCTCTCTCAGTGTTACTCAGAGAGACACCTGCAGGCAGCATGAAGTGTGACCATGTTACTCAGTGTTGCCTGTTTCTCAGAGTGCGTGTGTTACTTAGTGCAACCTGTAGGTGTCTCTCTCAGTGTGAGTGTGTTACTCTGTGCTGCCTGTAGGTGACTCTCTGAGGTCGATGTCTCCGAGCGATGGATTGAGAATGGGCTTTGTGCTGGGGATTGAAGATGAGGCTTTAATCTTCTCAAATCATGAATGAAAAACAGTTCAGCTGATTCTGTCTGAGAGGCAGTTCATTCAGATGGCCAAAGTTAAAAATCACACAATACCAGGTTTGAGTCAAACAGGTTTATTTGGAAGTAGAAGTACTCGGTGCGCTGTTCCTTCATCAGGTAGCTGCAGGGGCAGTATGACAGGACACAGAATTTATAGTAAATTCAGATGGCAGCTGAGAGTGTATTCTCGGTAAGGGAGGGATTTCAGAGGCAGTGGGCACTGTGCTCCCTAATGTGTTGCCCAATTACAAGGGGATTTTCTGGATACAGGTTCAGAGCAGGAGTGGCTGCCTGCCCAGCCAATGCTGGCTAACCATAGTTGTATTTCAGTTGTCAATTAGCCCGAAATTAGGAGCAGCAATATTACCTTACAGGGAGGAGAGCTGTCTGAGGGAGGGAAGTTAAATTCTTGCAGCCCCAAGAGAGGTTGCAGTGGATTAATGACAGGTATGACCACCATGAAGGTGCCAAGTTCTCTCCTCCTGTCCCAGCTGTGATGTCCCTCAGGTTAAAAATGTGACTGTGCTCTTTTAGGATGGTGACTATGTTCCTGGGTGAGGTAGGGAGGGAAGGTCAGCCTCTCCCAAAGGCAGTACAAGCTGGATCGAAGGGGCATCAAGAGTAAGCATGGGGAGATTGAGAGTGACAGAAGGAGGGGGTTGGTTGGCAGGTTGTTATTCAGAGTCAGGTCCCAGGGTATCAGTCCTTCTGACACTCCCCTTTTCTTTTTTTTTAGAACCTCTGACATTCCTGTTTATTTTTCTTTCTATTACCCCCACACTACCGCCTAACTGCAGTCGTTTTTTTTTATCCCCAGCACCCACGGTGTGTGTGTGTGCAGGTGTGAGACACAGTGAGAGACACAAGGTGAATGAATCTTTATTCAGTTTCCACCACCAGGAAGAAAGGAAACACCCGAGTGGCCTGTGACAAGCAGTGCCCTTCGCATCAAAGGGCAATGCTGTGTGATCAAACAGTGAAGGGGAGGGCAGGGATTAAATCAAAATAGAGTTGGAGGGGGAGATAATGCACTCCACTCCCTGCGGCGCCCAAATCTCCCTGAACAACTCCAGGGTGTTGGTGGACACCGCGTGCTCCTTCTCCAAGGGACACCCGGGCTCTAACGTAACCACGGAAGAGGGGCAGGCAGTCGGCCCTAACGACCCCCTCCACGGCCCGCTGCCTGGACCTGTTTATGTCCAGTTTGGCCAGGCCCAGGAGCAGACCCACGCGGAGGTCTTCAGACCTGCCCTCCCTCCTCCGTACCGGGTGCCCAAAGATCAGGAGCGTGGGACTGAAGTGGAACCAAAAGCAGAGGAGGAGGTTTTTAAGAAAATCAAAAAGGGAGTGCAAATGCTCACACGCAACATATACATGGTCCACGGCCTCCACAGCGCCACAGAACAAACAGTTGGGCTGGGAGTCCGTGAACCACCGCAATCTGCGGTTGCAGGGGACCGCTATGCACAGCACCCTCTACCCCAGATCCCCGAGAGAAAGGGGGAGGACTCCTGCGTAGAGAGCCCTCCACTGGGGATCCCCACTGCCGGTGGCAAATGGGCACACCAAGGCGTGTCCGGACGGTGGATGAGGGAGAAGAGGTGGACGGTGTGCAGCAGCAGTCGATACAGGGCTAGCTTTTTTACATCCTTAAAAGGGACAAAATTAAAATTCCGGAGGCGGCTCAGGTTGTGGGGCACAGGCTCCCGCGGGAAGTAGGGGACCTTGGGGCCAATGTGAAATTCCGTCTGGGCTGGGGTGAGCGCGGACGGGATCCCACCGCACACCTGAGCGTCCTCCAACTGGTGCACTACTTCGGGTCCGAGCACCACCGTTTGACAGTCCCCTTTTCATCTGTCAGCCAGGACTCCCTGATTGGACAAGGTTAACTGTCCCTGTCAGGGAACTCATATTATATATAAAAGAATAAAACATTTATTGAATAAGGATCTCAAGAGCTAAATGGCACTAGACAAAATGAATGGTTTGAAAGGTTTCATTATGAACACCGCAAATGAGATTTGGTGAAGAACTTTTTCACTCAGCAGGTGGTGGGAATCTGGAATGGACTGTCATAGAATCCCTACTGTGAGAAACAGGCCATTTGGCCCAACAAGTCCACACTGATCCTTGGAAGAGTAACCCACCCAAGACCCAATCCCCTATCCCATTACTCTACTTTTCCCCGACTAATGAACCTAACCTACACATCCCTGATCACTATGGGCAATTTAGCACAGCCGATTCACCTAACCTGCACATCTTTAGATTGTGGGAGGAAACCAGAGCACCAGAGGAAACCTACACAAACACTTGGAGAATGTGCTAACTCCACACAGACAGTTGCCTGAGGCTGGAATCGAACCCAGGTCAAAACATTTGGACCGGCCTTGACTTCGCTCCAGCTTTTGCATCCACCTCTGGCCCCTCCCACTCTGCAACCCAGACTCCGACTATATTTCCCAGAGTCACCCTGGGTCCAACTGCCTATCTGCAGCCATCCAGCACACTCACTCTTCCTCCTCACCCATACACCTCCACAGTGCACCCTATCCCTCCACTTCTCCCTCTTCACCTCATCCCCACCTTCCCACTCCCCCACCTCACTCCACAACCCACCTCCGCCCCAATCTCCTTTCTCTCCCACACCCATTCCCCCATGCTGCATCACAATCAACCCTCACCCACCACATGTCATCACCCTTCCCCCTCCCCTCCTTCAACCACCTTGGGCCTTCCCCAAAAACCTCACGCCCGAGCCTTGCCCCATATTTACTATTCCACCCCCCACCGACCTCGAACTCTCTGAGGCCAAAAGGTCCATCCTCAGGAGAGGGCTCACAGTCATTACCGCCCGACCCCACCTCAACGAAACCCGCACCCACCACGACACAGAGCTCTTCTTCCGCCGCCTCTACCTCCATGTATTCTTCTTTAACAAAAACTCCCAAACTCCCTCTTAGGAACCCTCCTCCCACCTCTAACCTTCCTCCTCCATTTGGTCACACCCCCCATCCCCCACCACCAGCTGTGTACACATCCTAGACCTCTTCAGTGCTGACCACTGAAGTGACATCAGCCGCCTCAATTTCTCCACCTCCCGCTCCCCACCCCCGTCACCCTCTCCAACCACCCCCCCTCTGATTGACGGCTTCACTCTCTCTGCACCAACTCCTGGTTCACTATCAAACTCACTGACAAAGATGGGGTGGTGGTAGTCTGGAGAACAGACCTAAATGTCACAGAGGCCGAACGCTAATTCTCCGACTCCATGCCCTACTTCTCCCTTGCCCATGACCCCGCGGTGACCCATCTGGCTAAAACCACTTGCACTATCAGTGCCCTCATTGCCTCCAGTGATCTCCCCTCCATTGCCTCCAATCTCATAGTCCCCCAGCCCCACAATGCCCAGTTCTATCTGCTCCTCAAGATCCACAAGTCCAACTACCCCAGCTGACCCATTGTCTCAGCATGCTCCTGTTCCACCGAACTCCTCTCATCCTACCTCAACTCCATCCTCTCCTCCTTGGTTCAGGCACTTCCCACCTACATCCACTGCACCAACCACACCCTCCATCTCTTCAGTAACGTCCAGATCCCCAGCCCTGAGTGCTTTATCTCCACTATGGATGTGCAGTCCTTATATATATACATCCATACCCAATAAGGATGGCCTCCAGGCCCTCCACCTTTTCCTCTGAAACAGATCTATCCAGGCCCCCTCCACCAATACCCTCCTCCGCCTTGCTGAACTAGTCCTCACCCTCAACAACGTTTACTTTAACTCATCCCATTTCCTCCAAATCCAGGGGGTGGCCATGGGTACCCAGCTGGGCCCCAGCTATGCCTGCTTCTTTATCGACTGTGTTGTACAGTCCCTCTTCAGTATCTACACAGGCACTGTGCCCCAACTCTTCCGCCATTACATCAATGACTGCATCAGTGCAGTGATCTGCACCCAGGCTGAACTGAAGCAGTTCATCGGCTTTGCCCACAACTTCCACCCCGTCCTCAAATTCCCTTGGTCCATCTCGGACACCTCCCTCCCCTTTTTTGACCTCTCCATTTCCAATTCTGGTGATAATCTACAGACAGACATTTACTACAAACCCACAGACTCCCATATCTTACTGGACTACACCTCCTCCCACCCAGTATCCTGTAAGAACTCCATCTCATTCTTCCAATTCCTCTGCCCCATCTGCTTCATCTGCTTGGATGAGGAGATATTCCACTGATCACAGATGTCCAACTGTTACGAACAATGTGCTTTTCCTTCTTCTGCCATCCACTGCACCACATCTATTTCCTGTTTCACTGCTCTAAACCCACCCCCCTCTAAATACAATAAAGGCAG
Organism: Chiloscyllium plagiosum; assembly: GCF_037043375.1. Taxonomy (NCBI): domain Eukaryota; kingdom Metazoa; phylum Chordata; class Chondrichthyes; order Orectolobiformes; family Hemiscylliidae; genus Chiloscyllium; species Chiloscyllium plagiosum. Next base: position 114,065,391 of record NW_028270147.1, on the reverse strand, counting down.
AGTCCCTATTGTCGTCACCTATCACCCCACCAATCTCTGAATCCAACGCATCATTCTTAAACACTTCCATCAACTTTAACTAGACCACACCACCAAATACATCTTCCTCTCCCCACCCCTGGCTGCCTTCCACAATGACCATTCCCTTCGATAATTCTTGATCTGTGCCACTCGCACTGCAACCATCCCGAACCCCTCGGTACCTTCCCCTGGAACCTGAAAACATGCAAAACCTGCTGGTACATCAATCCCACACCTCTATCCAGGGCCCCAAACAGTCCTTCCAGGTGAGACAGAGGTTCACCTGCTTCTCCTCCAACCTAGATTACTGCATCAGGTGTTCCCATGTGGTCTTCTCTACATTGGGAAGAGCAAACGTAAACTGAGGAACATTTCACCGAACAGCTCAGCCGGACCCGCAGGGGCCGAGCAGTCCTACCAGTCTTCACCCATTTTAATTCCCCTTCCCACTCCATTTTTGACATGACCATCATCGGCCTCCTCCATTGCCACAATGAACCAAACCACAAAATGGAGGAGCAACATCTCATCTTCCTTCTGGCAGCATACAGCTCAGATGACTCAACATTGAGTTCTCCAATTTCAAATAAACTCCCTTCCCATCCCTTGACTCCATTCCCAGCACCTCTCCCTCCCTTCCACTACTCCCTTACACCTACCAGATTCATTCCTCCCATTGACCAACCAGGTCATACCCTCCACCTGTCATCACCTATCCCCACTTCATCATCCTGTCCCCTGCCACCTATTTATCTGCAGCTCCCCCTAACACCCACCCCCATTCCTGAAGAAGGGTTACACCCGAAACATCAGCTTCTCCACCGCCTGATGCTGCCTGACTTGCTGTGTTCTTCCAGTCTCCTGCCTGTCATTGAATGGAACCAGCAGGAAAGGGTTAGACAATCAAGGGTCAGGCTCACAAAAATATGGGAATGGGGCATGCTACAGATAGATGCATTGAGACAGTCAATCAAAGAGAGAAGACCAAACTGGAAATGAAACACTAATACACAGTGGATGGAATTTAATGTCAGAAAGTGTGAGACCATGCACTTGGGTCGGAATAATCTAAAGGCCGACTATTAGTTAAATAGTGAGAGATTCCAACAAAGTGCAATACAGAGTGATCTGGGTAGTATTGTGCATGAAACACAGAAAGTTAGTGCAGGTACAGCAAGTAATTGAGAAGGCGAATGGAATTTTCACCTTTATTGCTAGGGGTTGGAATTTCGAAGTAGAGAAGTCTTGTTAAAACTGTACGGGGTGTTAGTGAGGCTGCATCTGGGGTATTGTGTGCAATTTTGGTCTCTGTATTTAGGAAAGGATGGACAGCCGTTGGAGTCTTCTTCCAACTCCTATTTCCCATGTCCCTACGTGCCCCAGTGTCCCTCCCTCACAGCAGAGCCGGTTTGTCGTCTGCCTGCAGTAGCAGCCTCCAGTCTCTGGGTGGTGCTACCAAAAGATCTGCATTGCTCAGGCTGTCACAGTTCCCACATTACAATAATGTCTGGTTTTTGGAAGCATTCCATTGGCTGTAAAATATTTTCAAACATCTTAAGTTCAAGGATGGTATAACAAAAATATAATTCTCTCTACTTTTATATTTTATCTCTATGCCTTCCCACCTGTCTCCTAACAACATCACAGACTTGTGTAAAATCTAGAATGAATCATGAATCTCTGGGAGAACTTACTCTGTGACAACACTGGGATTAATGACCACCTCTTCAGTGGGCTTTGAGGGTGAAGGTCAATAGCAGGCTCATTGGGACTTGATCTGAGTTGTCTCCTGTTAGTCAGTGTTATTGTTCTGGGTCCAGACAGTACTGACCAACCCTGTGTTCTGATTGAGATGAAGGGTGAGCTGTGCTGGGTTTTCACACGTGGCTTACACACACATAGTGAAGCAGGGATTACCCATTTCCTGAGAGTAAATGGAACTAACAAAATGGGTGGATGTGACACCCCCAAACTCTCCCTAAGATAGTGGGGACAGGAACAGTAATATTCTCAGACAGAAAGGATGATAGAAATGGTACCCCACAGACAGAGGTGGGACAGGAAAAGCGACGCTCCCGAAAGACAGGGGACAGAAACTGTGTGTTCCCTACTTTCTTGTTGTGACATATGTCCTGGGAAATTGGTTTGGTTTATATTTTCTCAGTTGTATTTAGGTTTGATGAGTTGATTCAGTAACAAGGATTCCAATTCTATATTTCCTGTCGTAGCAGATCCACTGAAGGTCATCCTTTCATTTGGAGGTTGCCCAGGTTTCTGTCCAGGCTGATACAGCATGATCTACCAGTGCTGCTCCTATTGAGCTAAACCATCACACACCAGGGAATCTGACGGGCACTTTCTGTTTGTGCTGGCAAATGGAGAGATTTGCTTTTACTGCAATGGCGGCCAAAGAAATTAGTCAGTGGATGTCGTTCCAGCTGAATATAGTGTTCTGATGTTCATGATGGGATTAATCTTGACAGTTCTCACTTGCCTTTACCCCGACAGTGGGACAGGAAATCACCACGCAGTGGTCTCCTGGCTCACACTGAGAAACCAAGTTGATGGTATAACTGCAGAGAGCAAGACAATGGCTTGGACTCACCGAACAACCAGAGGCTTCAGCCAACAACTGGATCACAGGCAAATGGAGGGTTGTGTAAACTCTCAGTATCTCAGGGAACAAACACAACTACTGAGCTACAAAACCGAACAGGATATTTTTATGAAAATTGGCATTCCAAAAATGAAATTCAAACACAATATGCATAAAACCTGGATACAATCTAATTTCAGAGACCACAGCATTTTCTTTGAAAGCTGGACAATAATGAGATGGGAATTCAGCCACCCACTCTGTCACATGGTGTTGAAGTTGCACTGTCCTCAGCATAACACTATTCAAAGCCTTTTAATAACACGAAAGGGGAGAGAAACATTGCAAACTGTATTACCACAATTGAGGATCCATTAAAAACTAAGACCATGATGTTAAATGCTCCCAGTCATAAGCAACACTGATGCATTCCCATCATTAGTTTGTTAAATGATGTTAAAAAGTCTGCCAAACACTTTCATGAAGAAGGAGTATTTAAATCTCAAGATGCTTAGGTGGTAGTGTGGGGGTTAAAATAAAGAAAAAAAGGAAGAAAAAAAAAATTAAATCTCAAGAGGCATGGATGACTTTTTTTCAGTACCATAGCAAGGAAGCAACAGCTGACATATAAACTCTAACACACTAATGATAACAGGCACTGAATACAGAGCAGGCTCCTGAGAGAGAAAAAAAAAAACCAACAGCAGAGATCTGTCCAGTGCCGGGAACACTTTAGACAAGACAGTTTGTTGCCAGCAAGTTACTGCAGCTTGAAAACTCCAGTACGGTCAGAAAGAGAAAAAGGACAATGTGCAGATTGTTGAACAGGCCCCTACACCTGGGCCTGAGGCAGGAGCCCAAGCTCCAACACACTGGCCTCACTTCACACCAACCTTCACACAGTACGGGGTCATGAACTCCAGCCATCAATTCCTCTGGAACCGGGATGGAGTGAGGTAACAGGGCAATTGTAGAAGAGTCATAAAGGAGTAAAGCAAGATGGAGAGGGTGTTTTGGAAAGGGGTTAGAGGAGGAAATATACTTTGTGCCCCTCGATACTGATATTGTCCATTTGTATCACAGAATGAACCAAACAGCACACTGTGAAGACAATCACAAGTTACACCAAAGTACTTTTCTTATCACAGGGGTCATTTTCATTGTGGTACAATGAGTGCCCTGCTTCTGAAGCTGTACACTCTCTCTGCATCTTTGCAGTTTATTTTTTACTGATCAGGGACAGTGAAGCAGCTGCCCTCTAGTGGTGAGAGAGCGCTTGCCCTGCTGTTGAGGATTATGGGTAAAGTCCCATTCCATTTGCACCCACACAAACCAGCAGCCACTTCAGCTGGTTTATTGAAAATCACAAGCTTTTAAGGGGCTGCTCTTTCAACCGTGTAACTGGACTTCATACATCAGTTGAGGCCTAACCAACTTGTCATATAGCTGAGCACATCTTCCTGGCTTTTAGAGACACACAATTATGCGAATTAGGGACAGATGAAGCAGATTCATCCTCTTGATCCTGTTCCACATGGCGGATCTGATTACTCCACATTCTTGCCTAACTGATAGATTACTGATAAGCAAGGGATGAAAGGCTGTCTAATTCTTCATTACAAGTATTCAGAGATTTCAGTTGACCTTTTGAACAAGAGTTTCAAAGACCTATGACTGTATGCAAGACAAAGAATTCTGCTTTTCTCATTCTTAAATGAGGGAACTTAGTTTTGTATTACCCCCGAAAACGTAACATTTTTTTCACATCCAGGCTGTATTCTATGCTAATGTTGATATGGCATCTGCTTTATCAGCTGCTCTCTCATGAAAACAGCTGCCTGTGCTGACCTTCAGTGACTAATGCACATAAACATCCAGGTCCTACTGCCTCTGCAGCTATCCATATTTGTATCCTTTAATTTGATTTGTCTCACCACATTTTCCTTCCAAAATGAATCAGTGACATCTCTTTCCATTAAATTGTGTCTGCAATCATCTGCTCATTCCATTAACTTACCTACATCCTTTTTGAAGTTCGACACTATCATCTTCATAAGCCACAATACTTCAACATTTTATATCATCAGAAAACTTTGAAATTATGCCTTGTACACTCAGGTTAATATAGATTTATTGTTAAAATTTATGTTAAATAAATGATCATCTGTTTTGACCAAATTCCCCAGTCAGTTCGGCCATGGCTAACCTGGAACACATTCCCCCTTAGTTCTGTAAACCTTACTGTCCTGAGTGAACGAACATCGAACCCTGGCCTTGACAGCTTTTCCAATTGCGAGTTCCGGATTTTCACACTTTTTCAGAAGGAGTTCTTCCTGAAATCATCCTAATTTTAATTTTAACAACCCTCTTGTTCTGAACTCTGGCACTGGAGAAAACAGTTTACATCAACATTGTTAATCATTTCCAGAGGAAAAGCCTCATTAAGCAACCTGTTTGCTCGCATTAACAGTTTCAGGTCTTAAGGTGACATGACAGACTGGATACTGAGAGGATAGTTCCTGTTATAGGGCAGACAAGAACTAGAGGGTCAATTTAACACAAAGCAGTCTCCCGTTTAAAACCAGGAGGTTTTGTTTTGATGGCTGAGGGTCAACAGTCTGTGGGATTCTCTTCTCTACATGGGAATGGAGGTTGGGTCATTGAGTTTACTCAAGGTTGAGATAGACAGATTTTTGATGAAGATGGCAGTTAAGTATAATGGGGGAATTGGGGGAAGCAGAAAGTGCAGCTGAGACCACACCCAGATGAGCAGTGATCTTCTTCATTGGCACAGCAGCTCCCAAAAGGCCTGCTCCTGCTCCTGGGTCCTATGTTCTGGCAGTGGCTGCAGCAATCCTGGACCCCCATCTTTCCTTTGTCACTCACTGACAAAAATATCATTTCAAAACAAACATTATTTTCTTTAACAGACCCAACTCAACTCTCGTTACATTATTTTTCTCATCTGTCTTCTTATCTCCACAGGGTTTTGGAAACATACGTTTTGTCTTCAGTTGGAAGGGAGGCAAACAGAGACAGAGCGAGGCCTCAGAGAACAGAGAGAGCTCACACTCTGCACAGCAAAGCTTTTTGGGTGGAGGTGAAGAGGCGAGAATCGCGGGGGAAAGAGAACTTAGAGTTCAAAATAAAAGCTTTTCGCATATTGCCATCACTTAATGAACTAATGTGAGAGGCCTAGAGACCCAGAACAATGAGAATGTGGTGCTTAAGAGGCTAAAAGGCAGACATTATTCCTTCTCAGGGCATGAATGCCAGTGATAAGCCTCAAATGTATTGCCCATCTCCAGTTGCTCAGACTGAGTTCTTTGCTGAACCAGATCATGGGCCGTAAAGAATTAATTGAGTCAGTGTGAGACTGGAGTCACAAGACCAGGTGATGACTGGGTTCCCTTGCCCAAAGAACATTCATGAACATGACATGGAGTTTCATGGGCATTTTTGTTCAGATCCCAATGATGATGTAGACCCCCTTGCAGCACCCCTCGGTCTCATGATCGGTCAAAAGAATCACTAGGAGTACGGTCTGGTTAAAGCAAGGTTACCAGTTTAATAAATTAAGACAGCCTGGCGCAGATTTGGCCAGCAACACGGAGGTTGAAAGCTTCTGTGTTCCGTGGAGAAATGGCACAATTATATTCAAAAATTACACATTATTTATTTGTTTCTTAAGAGATAGGACAGCCTTAATTACAAGAAAAGACCAATCACATATAATAAGTTGACATGATTTACAGTGGGTTAATCCAATGATATTTCCTGGGAAAGGGTTCTTAATTACAAGGAAAGTTCGATCAACCATAATAAAGTGATATGATTGCCAACAGGCCAGTCCAACGATATTCCCTGGGAAACAGATTGTTATATGCACAGAATCACCCCAGGTTTGCTAGTTCAGGATTAGTTCAAATACCAAATCACTGTTCTGAAAAATTCCTATTCTGAAAAATCCATTGTATTCTCTTATCTTGTATTTAGCTTAACCCAGCAAAGCAGCAGCATACGTTCACAAGAGTCAAATCATTACTTTCAGCCATTTTGTTGTGTTATTTTAAATTTAAAATCCATTTTGTGGTTAATAAAAATCTACATATACTTGTTGCTTCTGACAACAGCCTAAATTCAAATTTTAGATCCTCATTCCCCCCTTTGTCATTCTATGACCACACGATACGGGTATGGATCAAATTAATCCAATTCAATGGCAGCGAAAGACTGCAATATTTTCTCTTCCACCGAAGATGATTCAGGGGCAGGCGATGATGCTTCTCATCATCATCTAAGTGGAGAAGAAACATTCTCTGGGTGGAGTCAATGTTGTCAATAGAAATTAATATTTTAGCAATAAAACTCTTAACAATAGCAATACCAACAAAAAGACCAACTAAAACAATAGCAGCATACATAGCCATATTGATTAGCCAGTTGTACCATGAGCCAAAACCCCAATCTCCCAATCCTGCACCTTCATTCATTTGGTTGACAAAAGTGTGGATACTGTCTCTATGCCTAGTAATGTTTTCGATGAAATAAGTGACCCCCATGATACACTTTCCTTTGACTATGGTGCAAACTCTACCTTCCTTCACAAGTATGTAATCAAGAGCATAGCGGTTTTGTTGGGTAAATAGGCACAATTCTGAAAGCATGTCCCTAATTCCTATTAGGGCAGCAGTTGTCTCATTTCATGAAATCGTGAGTCCACAAATGAGATAATTATGGTTTTGATGACTAATAACTCCTGAAGACCCTCCTACAGAAAGAACACTAGGAGCTGCATATGTCAATGAGTGAGTTTTATTTTTTGATAGAACCCTTGCATTCTTCCATTCTGCACAAAAGTCAGGAGAAACTGAATGTTTAATCAGGGAATTTGAGTCTTGTTGTCAGGTAATTGGACAGGGAACAGTAGTTGGAAATAGTGTTCCTACAGCTACATCATGATGTGTACCTGCTCTATTCAGGACAAGGTAGGTATACGCCTTATTGTAACTGAAAAAATAATATCCAGGTTGAGTGTAGATAATGGAAGGACCTTTCCAATAAGAAGCGGGCCTATCTTTGTAACTTCCTGGAGTACCTGTGTAATTCATGATTACATAATTTGGCCCCGAACGTAAAGGCTGAAAATTATTTAGTCGAATGAGGTGGGTTTCTTGATAAGGGACGTGGTCGACATCCCAGAATAGTTCTACCCATCCAATAATTGGGAAAATATTAGTGCCATTTGGGGTATCATAACGAAGGTGGGTGTTGTTATCCACCTTACAAAGGGTTTGAATACCAGTGGTAATAGAGACACATTTCTCCTTAAGGCATACACATGAGATGCAAGGTCCTTCAAGGAAGCAGTGATGACTGATACATTTCATCATAGTACTGGGGATAATTTTAGGCACTTTTACATAAGTGCATCCTCCTCATTCCTTACCATTGTAGCACTTTGGATAGGATATTGCGACTTATTGGATGAAGTCCATAATCCTGTAAATGCTTTAGAACTATTCTATACCCCCATGTTAGGAGTTGGAAGGATAAAAGGGGTCAGGGAGTCTCTTGCTGAAGTAAGGGCAAAACAAACTACCTCATCCTCTCCAAATATTTTATTATGGGTTTTTAAAAACATATTGCTAGTGAAGGATAACATCCCCCTTTTGTCTATTTTAACAAAGGCTTACCAGGGATGCCCATTGTACAAATGTAATCAACTGACACACAACACCTTTACAGGGCAAAGACCACTGAGACTTGTTCTGTAAATTAACTGGTCAATCTTTTTGATGCAGTTGATCACTGCAATGGTCATTCCTGGTAACATTCAGTTTCTCGGCACACAAGGACATTTTCCTGGCGTAGTGGCCCCTCCAACCGCCACCTGGACAGAACCCCACTGGTCCTCACCTACCACCCCACCAATCTCCATGTACAGCGCATCATCCGCCGTCACTTCCGCCACCTCCAAACAGACCCCAGCACCAAGGATATATTTCCCTCCCCTCCCCTATCAGCTTTCCGTAGAGACCACTCCCTCCGCGACTCCCTTGTCAGATCCACACCCCCCACCGACCCAACCTCCACTCCCGGCACCTTCCCTTGCAACCGCAGGAGGTGCAACACTTGCGCCCACACCTCCCCCCTCACTTCTCTCCAAGGCCCCAAAGGAAACTTCCATATCCGCCACAGATTCACCTGCACCTCCACCCACATCATCTACTGCATCCGCTGCAGCCGGTGTGGCCTCCTCTATATTGGGGAGACAGGCCGCCTACTTGCGGAGCGATTCAGAGAGCACCTCTGGGCCACCCGGACGAACCAACCCAACCAACCTGTAGCACAGCATTTCAACTCCCCCTCCCACTCCACCGAGGATATGCAGGTCATTGGACTCATCCACCGCCAAACCACAACAACCCGACGGTCGGAGGAGGAGCGTCTTATCTTCCGACTGGGAACCCTCCAACCGCAGGGGATGAACTTGGACTTCACCAGTTTCTTCATCCCCCCTCCCCCCACCTTGTCTCAGCCGGATCCCTCCAACCCGGCACCGCCTTCCTGACCTGCAGTCTTCTTCTTGACCTCTCCGCCTCCATCCTACTCCGACCTATCACCCTCACCTTGACCTCTTTCCACCTATCACATTTCCAACGCCCCTCCTCCAAGTCCCTCCTCCCTACCTTTTATCTTCTCCTGCTGAACACTCTCTGCTCATTCCTGAAGAAGGGCCTGTGCCCGAAACGTCGAATCTCCTGTTCCCTGGATGCTGCCTGACCTGCTGTGCTGTTCCAGCAATAAAGTTTCAGTAGTTGGTACACAGTCTCTGTTTGCTCAGGATCGCACAGGTACACTGGCCCTTCTTATGCACCAATGCCGGCAATGGCAAGTCCAAACAGCAGGTCAAGTTCGATCTTTATCATCTCCCCCTTGCAAGGTAGGAGGCCGCGGAGTGTCCATTGTAATACAATATAAACCGCTTCCTCCTTGTATGTACAATATATACATAATCAATTAAAATAGGCAGCAGCAAAGAAGGAACACAAACTCATCTCGTAAGAGTCATCCATATTCTGGTTTGAGTATTGAGGGAGTACCCGATTTGAGGCCCTAATTTGTGCTCTTTAGCAGGCTAACAGCAATTTTGAACTAAATAATTCTCAAATTAATCAAGTTCAAATAGCCCACTTGACTAAGTATATTGCCCACACTGGCAAAAGGCTCGTTCATTTTAAACTCTGCACTCAAGATTCCTTTCCTACCCATTATTTTCTCACTTTATACACAGGAGCCCAGGCATGGGTGAATTAAGCAAACCTATTTTTTATAAATCCAGCTTTGCTAAGATGTAATAGTCCTCGAAGTTTTGCTGCTAAAAACATCAATATTACCTAAAATTTAGATTAGTCCTGCAATATATTGTATTCTCTAAAAGAAACATACATTAATCTTTAGCCCAATCAAATGGCCTGAGCTACAGCTGTAGTTGACAGTATTTAGAATTAAGTGTAGAAACCAGATGGTGATTTTGAGCAGAGAAGTTGGTGATGAATATTGCATGGAGGGCAATGCTGCCCCCAAATTATGGTAACATGACACAAAGCTTTCAATCCACACTGAAATTTTCTAATATTGAACTAACCCTAGAATTTAGACATTGGTACCGTCTTAAAATTATAAACCATCACTGTTCAGTATCAAATATTTAAGTGAAGATAATAGCTCAGCCAGACACTCCTTCTTAGATCTAACAGCCCAATCCAAAGATAAATCAAATCAACCAATGTGCATTCTTATAAGCTCCATACACAAAGCAAAGACATTTAGGCTTAGTGTCTACGTATGAAACCAAATCACTTGATAATTCAGTCAGTAGTACATTATAATATAAAGTACCTGTAATTATTGCAGAAATGGAAATTTGCAAATTACTTCCAAATTTCTAAACAATATGGAAAGCAATCCAAACACTAAACCTGTATGATTACAGTCAGTAAGCAATACAGAAATCAACCTCTACATTGTGAATTGGCACTGAACAGACAGTCTCATTCCTCCATGATTCCTGCACCTTACCCAGGTCTGGCATACACGTCCTTATACTGTGTCTAACTGGGTTTTGCTAGGGACCCAATGGGATCAGAAGTTTGGGGTGTAAGGCTGCCTGCTTGGCAGCTGCATCTACTTGCGTACTACTTTAGAAACAGTATCAGTTTCTTCAGCATGAGCCGAAAATATTGATAATTGTCAGATTGATTGGACAAAGTAACATTATTATAACACTGCCCCCTTGAGGTTAGAAGTCTTCAATGTTCCCACAAGGCTCCAAAATCGTGGATCATATTAAAAGCACAATGAAGAATCAGTGCATTTTCGTAGATTTTCCTTTTGATAGGATGAAAACATGTCTATTCCTAACGTCAGCACCGAGGTACATTACTCCCCATTGGCCACATTTCAACAGTTAAAGCAAGGGCCAGGCATTTGTCCCTGGGGGATTTTGCTGTCTTGTTGCCAGTCTCAAAAGTAAAATACTGGGGCCTGGTTGTCCCCATTTTCAGGATCCCCTCGGGAAAGGTTGTCCAGCAGTGTTCGTTGGGTGGGCACATGAGGTAGTTCCACCCCCAGTGGGTATCCTGGTTCCAAAAAACCCTATCAGGGCTGGCATACGGCATTTAGGATCACATGGGCTCTGGATACAATTGGTTTTACCTGGTAACTTGCATTATGGTTCAGTCCGGTTCTGGCCATCCCAATAGAAAACCACCACTCACCTCATTTGCGACTAGAAATTCCTGGACTGTTTTGTAATGTTGGTCTGGGTCGTGTCAGTGACTCCAGGTGGAAAACATTGCAAAAACATCAGACAGATAGGCAAATCTTACAGTCTTGTAACACAAGCCATTCATATTCCGGTTACTCCCAGAATTTTACTGCATTTACATTTGTATCACCCTTGGACATATTGAGCAAATTTGGCCAGTTTGATCTTGCAGTCAGGGGCATGGTTCATTAACATAACTCTAGTTCCTGTGATGGGACCTGGTTTAGGACTGCACAGGCCACTTATCACCATGATATTGGCTATGAAGACTGAATGCTTCATTTCCAAAAGAAGGAAAGGTTTGCAACAAGTGGGTGGTTTAAAATTAAAGCTGGGGACAATCAGGAGATGTTAGGTGCTCTGTGGGTATACAAGAACAAAATCCCAATCCTCAAAAAGTGTCGGTATGCCAGACATAGGCTCGGAGTTCCGTGTAGGATCTAAGTTCTTTATTTTGTGGTATTGTTGCTTTAAACTTGTTTATATATTCCTCAGCCTTAGTGGCCTTACACTGTTTTCTCATGTCCCTTTTTATATACCCATTCACAGTCATCTCCCCAGCTTTTGGGAGTTCCATCTCTATCCGCCAATCACATGCAGAATTTCTTCAACTAGCCAGTAAGGTAGCTTCCCATTTTTTAATTAACAATGAATTAATGCAGCCATGTTTTAAATTAACCATGAGGCAATGGGACAGGTCACTGACAATGTGTAAAGGGATAAAAACAAGCGACCCCGCCAAATAATTTTGTTTTGGGCTAACATAATTGATTATTATAAATATTATAAAATATTATTATAAAATAATAAATAAAATAATCATTATCTGTAATTCAGGGTGGGAACCCAACAAGTGACTAAGACATTTTAAAAACTGTGCTCTGCTGCTTTATTCTTCTTATTGCATCATTCTCTTCCCTTCTGTACTTGATCTCCTTGCCTCTATTTTCATTTTTACCTTATTTAACCAATTTATGTTTGTCTAACTTTAAAGCCTGTTCCCAACAATACATTTTGGAATCTTGATTGTCATAATCTGAAAGCTAGTGTTAGGATTTGAATTTTCAGCTAATCAAAAATTGCAAGAGGAGAATAACTAAATAGGTGATTTGTCTCATTCACTTGTCCTGGTCATTGTATCATATGGCTGTGACATTATGGAGCCCGCTAACTCCATGGCAATGGGCCAGTGATGCTACAAAAGAAACAGTGATTGATTTACCACCCTGTTCCTCGATATGTTTGGCTATCCCTATTGTCCAAAGGGTGCAATGCTGGGTGCCAGCAGTGCCTGCTTAAGTCAGCAGGCGTCCTTTTTCATTTGTTAGGGACACCTAATGATATGGATAGAATTCAGTTTGGATTTTGTTTTTGGCAAGAGCACTGAGTGGAGTGGTACCAAGCATACTTTATGCATTACTGAGTGGGGATCCAGCTGAAGAAGAGTCCGGAAAAGAAGTTTTCATTTATTTTGTGGACATTGGAGGATCAACAGAGCTAAGTTTTCTTTGTCTTGTTTTGAAAGCAGATCTCCTCTGTGGTGATGGTCATTATTTTTACAATATATATCTGAATAACATGCAACATTTTATTTTGAAAATTCATTTATTCAGTATTTAATATTGAAAATATAAAATGTATACAGTTCCCAACTTTGAAATCCTCTATACTTATCTGGTTTTAGTCCCTTAATTTAAATCCAAGATGAGGATTCTTAAGTGGTCCTGACCAGTCATTGCCCATTTACAATGCAAAGGTCGTGAAATAACTGGAGCTGCCTTAAAAGGTCTTGTATATTCAAATGAAAACAAAAACTCCTAATGCACGAATAATGGCCAAATCCAAAGACACAGATATTAACCATAGGATATTAATTTTGTTTGATGATTTATCACAACCTAATGTTGAACTGAAACTTCAATTGTCATTGAGGGAGGGAACTCCCTCAATAAGACTACAAATGTCCTTACCAATAATCACCAATAAACACAGCAGTTTTTTTTTATTTCAAAAATATACTTTATTCATAAAATACTTTGATGATCTGTACAACTGGACATGCCATACATATGTAAACATTCCATTTGTTTGCATACCGAAAACAGAGTAATCATTCCTATTTACAGGTCTGTACGATTACATTTTATTGCTGAGGTGTCAGCAGAGCCCAAATGACTGCATGGGCCCCCTGTTCTTCGTGAGGCAGGCAGATGTTACACGGTGGTCTTTCCCCACCGCGCCTTGGCGGCAGCTGCCCCAAGCTTCAGCGCGTCCCTCAACCCGTAGTCCTGGACCTTGGAATGTCAGTCAGGGTCAACTCCTTCAGCTGGAAGATCAACAGGTTTCGGACCACCCAGAGAGCGTCCTTCACCAAGTTGATTATCCTCCAGGCACAGTTGATGTTCGTCTCGGTGTGCGTCCCGGGGCACAGGCCGTAGAGCACGGAGTCCCGCGTCACGGCGCTGCTCGGGACGAACCTCGACAAACACCACTGCATTCCTCTCCAGACTTCTTCTGCGTAGGCACATTCCAGAAGGAGGTGTGTGACAGTCTCGTCCCCCCCGCAGCCGCTTCGAGGGCAGCATGCGGTGCGGCTGAGAGTCCGGGCGTGCATAAAGGATCTCACAGGCAGAGCCCTTCTCACCACCAGCCAAGCCATGTCTTGGTGCTCAACTACTCGGAGCGTTCCGCGGCAGCGAGGCCAGGCCCATCCTTCGCAACACCGGGGACAGGTAGAACCTCAGTACGTAGTGACACTTGGTGTTTGTGTACCAGGAATCCATGCACAGCTTGATGCAGCCACACACAAAGGTGGCCATCAGGGTGAGGGTGGCATTGGGTGTATTTTTTCCCCCGTTGCCCAGATCTTTGTACAGCGAGTCCCTTCGGACCCGGTCCATCTTTGACCTCCATATAAACTGGAAGATGGCCCGGGTGACTGCAGCGGCACAGGTTCTGGGAATAGGCCAGACCTGTGCCACGTATAATAGCAATGACAGTGCCTCACACCTGATGACCAGGTTTTTTCCCACGATGGAGAGCGACCGTAGCGTCCATCTGCCCAGTTTCTGCCTCACTTTGCTGATATGCTCCTCCCAAGACTTGGCGCATGCCCCAGCCCCCCCGAACCAAACACCCAGCACCTTCAGGTGGTCGGTCCTGACGGTGAAGGGGATCGAGGATTGGTCGGCCCAGTTCCCAAAGAGCGTGGCCTCGCTCTTGCCTCGGTTTACTTTGGTCCCCGAGGCCCGTTCGAACTGGTCACATTTGCACATGAGTCTGCGCACGGACAGCGGATCCGAGCAGAAAACGGCGACGTCATCCATGTACAGGGAGGCCTTAACCTGCAGGCCCCTGCTGCCAGGAATAGTCACCCCTCTCAGGCTCGCATCCTTCCTGATGGACTCGGCAAATGGCTCTATGCAGCACACAAACAAGGCAGGAGAGAGAGGGCAGCCCTGCCTGACTCCAGGTCTGACTGGGAAGCTATCTGATTCCCACCCATTGATTGAGACTGCACTGACAATGTTGGTGTAGAGCAGTCTGATCCAATTGCAGATTCCCTCCCCAAAGCCCATTTTGGAGAGAACAACTCTCATATACGTGTGTGATATCCTGTCAAAGGCTTTCTCCTGGTACAGGCAGATCAGGCAGGTGTCCAACCCTTCTGCCCTGCACGTAGGCGATCGTATCCCTGAGGAGTGCGAGACTCTCAGCGATCTTCCTGCCCTGCACAGCACAGGTTTGGTCAGGGTGAATCACCGACCCTAGAGCAGACCTGACCCAGTTGGCGATTTTTTTATACAGGTCTGTACATTTTTCAATCATATGCCCATATGATTAGCTGAGGCGTCAGCAGAACCCAAATGACTGCACGGGCCCCCTGTTCTTCGTTAGGCAGGCAGACTTTACACAGTGGTCTTTCCCCACCGTGCCTTGGCGGCAGCTGCCCCAAGCTTCAGCGCGTCCCTCAACACGTAGTCCTGGACCATGGATTGTGCCAGTCTGCAACACTCAGTCGGGGTCAACTCCTTCAGCTGGAAGATCAGCAGGTTTCAGACCACCCAGAGAGCGTCCTTCACCGAGTTGATGATCCTCCAGGCACAGTTGATGTTCGTCTCGGTGTGCGTCCCGGGGAACAGACCGTAGAGCACAGAGTCCCGCGTCACGGCGCTGCTCGGGACGAACCTCGACAAACACCACTGCATTCCTCTCCAGACTTCCTCTGCGTAGGCACATTCCAGAAGGAGGTGTGTGACAGTCTCATCCCCCCCGCAGCCGCTTCGAGGGCAGCGTGCGGTGCGGCTGAGAGTCCGGGCGTGCATAAAGGATCTCACAGGCAGAGCCCTTCTCACCACCAGCCAAGCCATGTCTTGGTGCTTGTTGGAAAGTTCTGGCGATGAGGCATTCTGCCAAATGGCTTTGGCAGTCTGCTCAGGGAACCGCTTGATAGGATCCGCCCTCTCCTTTTCCCGAAGGGTCTCAAGGACACTACGTGCTGACCACTTCCTAATGAACTCGTGGTCAAAGGTGTTTTTCTTCATAAATTTCTCCACGAAGGACAGGTGATACGGAAAGGTCCAACTACTCGGAGCGTTCCGCGGCAGCGAGGCCAGGCACATCCTTCGCAACACCGGGGACAGGTAGAACCTCAGTACGTAGTGACACTTGGTGTTTGCGTACCGGGGATCCACGCACAGCTTGTTGGCGATTACCTTTGACAGAATTTTGTAATCCGCATTCAACAGTGAGATTGATCTCCAATTTTTGAGTTCTTCCCTCTCCCCCTTCCGCTTGTAGATGAGGGTGATGATGCCTTTCCTCATGGATTCACTCATGGTACCTGCCCGAAGCATACTGATATGCACCTCCAGCAGGTCCTGGCCAATCATGTCCCACAGAGCGGAATAGAGCTCGACCAGTAAGCCGTCGCTTCCAGGAGTTTTATGCTTTTCGAAGGACTCGAGGGCCTTGGTCAGCTCGTCCAGAGATAGCGGCTGGTCCAGCCTCTCCCGTGTTCTGTCGTCTAAGACCTCCGTGATAGAGAACAGGAACGACTGGGAGGCCGTGCTGTTGGTCTGCTTCGCGTCGTACAGACTGGCATAGAAGGATTTACTGATCCTCATGACGTCAGCCTGAGATGACGTTATCGAGCCATCTTCTTCCTTCAGGCTGCTGAGCACAGAGCTCTCTTTGTGTACCTTTTGGAAGAAGAAACATGAGCACATCTCGTCCTGCTCCACCGAGCGGACCCTGGACCGGAAGATTATCCTGGAGGCCTCCGAAGCAAAGAGCGAGGCTTGCTGGCCCTTCACCTCCTTGAGGTCCTCCGTGACATCCACCCCCATCGTCTGCAGCAGGAGCAGGTTCTGCATACTTTCCTGGAGCTGGGACAGTTTTCCCCGCCTCTCTCTCACCTCCTGAACACCTTTGAGGATGAAGAACCTCTTGATGTTCTCTTTTACTGTTTCCCACCAGTCCGCTGGGGACTCAAAGAGGGGCTTCACGGTTCTCCAACCTGCATAGTCCCTCTTGAGCTCCTCAATGTTTCCCGGGGTCAACAGCTTTGTGTTCAGCTTCCATGTTCCCTTACCAGCCCGCTGCTCGTCCTGTAGGTGACAGTCGGCCAGTGGGAATAAAACACACCAGTCTTAAAATTAAGTGGAAACAAACGAGTCTGAAACAAAAAAAAGCTTATAATATTGTTTTCCTCCATATTAAACTGATTTGAAATTGAATAAAGTTGGCTTTCATGTAAGGTTAAAAGAGATTGGTTAGAAACTGACAGGAGGGCAGTCATGACCTGTAAAAAGAACAGCAGTTAACATTTTATTTCATAACAACTGAAGGGTCCTTAACCTTAAAAGAAATCATGTTAAATTTCCAAAATGCAAATCAGATTCAAAACAGTCCTGGATCTTGAACTCCAGGGAACAAAGGACAAACATTCAATCACCAACAAACAAATGTGTATTCAAACCGAATCACAAAGAGTTAATCTTTGTACGAGTTTTAGGGCTTTCTCTGCCTCTCTCTCTCTCCCTCTGTCTCTCACACAGACACACACACCATATCTCAGTCTTTAGTACAGTAGGGCAGTCATGACCTGTAAAAAGAACAGGAGTTAATATTTTATTTCATAATCACTGAGGAATTGATGGCCGGAGTTCATGACCCCACACTGTGTGAAGGTTGGTGTGAAGTGAGGCCAGTGTGTTGGAGCTTGGGCTCCTGCCTCAGGCCCAGGTGTAGGGGCCTGTTCAACAATCTGCACATTGTCCTTTTTCTCTTTCTGATCACAGACTTTTTGATATTGTTTAACAAGCTAATGACATACATGCATCAGTGTTGTCCATGGCTGGAATAATTTAACATCATGGTTCTCGTTTTTAATGGACACACTCTCATGATAATACAGTTTTCAATATTTCTCTCCCCTTATGTGTAATTGAGACATTTGCAAATGAGGACAGTGCGTCTTCAGCTCCGAGTGAAGGGCTGGCTGGGTGTTTGAATTCTCATCTCACTATCATCTAGCTTTCAAAGAAAAGGCTGTAGTATTTGTTGCTATATTTGAAATGAGATTGCACCCAGGTTTTATAAATATTATGTTTAGAATTGATTTTTGGAATGCTAATTGGCAATAAAAATATCCTGTTCAGTTTTGTAGCTCAGTAATTGTGTTTGTTCCCTGAGATACTGAGAGTTTACACAACACGCCATTTGCCTGTGACCCAGTTGTTGGCTGAAGCCTCTGTTTGTTCGGTGAGTCCAAGCCATTGTCTTGCTCTCTGTAGCTATACCAACAACTTGGTTTCTCAGTGTGAGCCAGGAGACCACTGCGTGGTGACTTTCTGTTCCACTGTCGGTGTTTAAAGCAAATGGGAACTGTCAAGGTTAATCCCATCATGAACATCAGAACATTATATTCAGCTGGAACTACCTCCTCTGACTCATTTCTTTGGCCACCATTGCAGTAAAAGCAAATCTCTCCCTTTGCCAGCACAAAGAGAAAGTGCCCGTCAGATTTCCTCATGTGTGATGGTTTAGCTCAATAGGAGCAGCACTGGTAGATTATGCTGCATCAGCCTGGACAGAAACTTAGGCAAGCTCCAAATGAAAGGATGACCTTCAATGGATAGGAAATATGGAATTGGAATACTTGTTAGTGAATCACCTCGTCAACTGTGAAAATATAAAACAATCTAATTTCCCAGAAACATACATCACAGCACAGTGAGAAAGTGGGGAACAAGCGATTCCTGACCTCCCCACCCTGAGGAGTGTCACTGTTTGGGGAGCATCGCAGTTCCAGTCCCCTTTCCCTCCCCAGGCGGTGTCGCTGTTACTGTCTCCTCTCCCGCTTTGGGGAGTGTTGCTGTTGCTGTTCCCACTCTTTGAGGGGTCTCCCTTTTAATGCTCTCTCTCCCTTGCTGGGAGTATCCTTTCTGTCTGAGGATGTTATTGCTTCTCCCTCCCCTCTCAGTTTGGTCAGTCCTGTCTGGGCCCGGAACAAAAGCGCAAACTAACTGGAGGCAACTCAGATCAAGTCACAATGAGAGTGTCATTGACCTTCACACTCAATGTTGCCAAAGAGGACATTCTCCCAGAGATTAATGATTCATTGTAGATTTTAAACAAGAGACTGAGATTGTGAGGGGTGTGGTGGAAAGAACACCCACTACTCTAAGAAAATTACCAGGAGATGCAGAAAATCCTTCATGAAGTTAAACTTTTATTTGCAAATACAAGCTGTGGCAATCAAAAACTGTCTTTCATGTCTGTCCACCCTCCTGGAGTCTCTCCAGTTTATACTTTCCTAGTTTCTACACTAATCTGATAGCATTAGCATAACCAATCATGCTAGCTTGCTTTGTCTCTCTAAACTAATCATCGTCTGACACACTGGTCTACCACTTACACTTAACCTATCACATTATACCACCATCGTCTTTAGCATTAGCTCCTTCTATCGTGTGATTTAACTAGCCTATCAGAGTGTGCTACCATTATCTGTTACCTGAGCCCTGTAACATGACCACATGCATGCATTATTCCACTAAGTTAATGACATAACTGCCAAATTAACTTCGAAATATTCCATACTAGTTACTTTATTTCCTAGACTAGCAGCCCGAAGTTTGCACCACTGCATTTATAGTATCTATGAGCTCCTCCAAACAAACGATTGTGCAGGCATATGCATTGTTGCAACAAATAGCTTATTCATGTCTTTAATGGATGGAAACCTGATGTTCTTACCTACTCTGACTTACAGTGGTTCAGATTCCTTTCTACATAGGTAATCCTTGATTCTGTCAGCAATATCTGATTTGCTAGATTTCCACTCACCCCTCCAAAAAAAAAGCCAAATTCTTTGTTTACCGACAAGAAGGAAACATACAGATCTACAATGGAAAGGTGCTTCATGTTTGATGCTGTTCTGGAGCCTGCTTTGTGATGAGTTCATGGTTTTTGCATTTGCTAACCTATTTCTACTGCTATTCATGTGGAATTATTCTTCTGGTGGCTGATTCATTTAAAATGAATTCATATAAATGGAGAGGCTGAGCTCAGCAGGTAATAGCGAAGTCAAAGTGCTGTTGGCCTTTATTTCAAAGGGAGCAGTGTGTAAAAATAGAGAGGTCTTGCTAAAATTATACCTAAAATCAAACCTAAAGTACCATGAAGAGTTTGATCCCCTTATCTGAGGAAAAATATACTGGTATTTGAGATAATCCAGAGAAAGTTCACTGTTAATTCTGTGTATGGAGGGATTTTCTTATGACAGGTTGAATAAGTTAGACTCGTATTGATTGGAGTTTAAAAGAATGAGAGGGAACCTGATTGAAACATAAGGAATTCTTAGAAGACTTGACAGGGTAGATGCTGAGAGAGTGTTTCACCTTTGTGATAAAGTCTAGGGCCAGAGGCCATAAACTCGGAGTAAGGGGTTGCTCATTTGAAACCAGTTAGGAGGAGTTTCTTCTCAGGGTCGTGAATCTGTGGAATTCTTTACCACAAGATTGTCAGGGCTGGGAAGCTAAACATATTCAAAGCTAAAATGAATTTTTGTTCAGTAAGAAAATAGAAGGTTATGTGAACAGGCAGGAAAGGGGAGTTGCAGATTATCAGATAACCCATAAGCTTATTGAAAGGTGGAGTGAACTTGGGCTGAATGGTCTGTTTCAGAGGTGGGGAACCTTTTCATGTTGGAAGGCCGCATTATGTTAGTTGTAATCTAATAAGGCCTCATCCAAGAAACTTCAATTGTATAAATGTTGGTACGGTTAAACTGTGTAACTATTCTCAAATTTCACTTCAAATGGAAAGCCACGTGCACTGTTGTCATCAGTTGATAAACACTGTGTGTACTGGATACACACAGGCTCTCGCCAACCAGCCTTGGGTGGAAGTGGCTCCAGTCAGGCAGGGGAGATAATGTACATTCTAGAGTCGTATTATAACTAAATCATGAGCATAGCAGGTGTCGAAATAGCCCTTATGACTTACCAATTTTTTAATTGTGGCGGTCAGTCTGTGAGGATTATTTTGCTGAATTTTCTTTTACTCTCTGGTATTTTGAATACATTCACGTTAAGATTAAAATAAAATAATAAAGGATGAAAAAAATTAATAAAAAAATACAAGATTTGTTCTGCAAAATTTGGATTCATTCAAAAGGCCACACACAATGGCCTAGAAGGCCACAGGTTCCCCACCCCTGGTCTGTTTATTCTATGTCTTATTATCTTTTGGTCATTCATGACACAAGTATCGCAAGCATCGCAGCATTTATTACTCTTCATTGATCATGGTTCGTAATGTGGTGAGTTTTGAATTACAGTCAGAGTGAACTTTGCAGATGTTTGACCCAGTGACAGCGAAGGAATGTCTTTATAATTCCAAGTTTCGGTGGTACATGGTTTGGAGGGGAGCTCCAATGTACTTGTTATCTTTGCTTTCATAGGTGGAGGTCAGGAGTTTGGATAGTGTTGAGTTACAAGCCTTGATAGGTTGCTGAACTGCTGGCATTGTGCAACAGTGACTGAGGAATATTAAAGGCTGTATATTGGGTGCCATTCACCCTGGCTGTATTGTCCTTGATTTCAACTTCTTGAAATGTTTTTTGTAATAATTCCTGTTTTTCTGCAGGCAATACATCTCAAAAACAATCACATTTGTTTCAACAAAACGTAGTAGACAATATATTTTGGTCCAAGGAAGGACTGGACTTCTTGGCAATAATCTGAATTTGTATTTGGAATTTTAATGGATCTGTCAACATGGAAAATAGTGAATTCGTTTTTTAAGAATATTGTGTGTTTTACTTTTGTTGTGGAAGTTTTCAGCAACTGCGTTGCACATTATCAAAATGTGAGCAGAGTTTTCAGAGCAGATTGTAGGATGTGGGTTGGACTGAAGCTTTCTCAGTGAGAGGAAAGTATTAATAGAAAAACTATTTTTTTCAGTTTTCAACCAAACAGGGGAAAACCTCAAAGAAGGGCTATGTAATTGGAAGAGCATTGAGTTGTCAGTGTGGCAGAGGGATTTACTGTACTCAGTGCCTTCTTCCCCAAGCTGCATTCATCCAGACATCCTGATGTGTAAACAAAACAGAAATTTCTTAAACTCTAGCAGGTCTGGCAGCATCTATGAAGAGAAAGCAGAGTTAATCCCTTCTCAAGCATCCTGACTTGTACTTTTTGCATCAGACTTTGCCGAGTCAGGAGGTAAATTACTTCGCACAGAGTTTCCAGCCTCTGATGTTATCCTGTAAACCTTGCTTATTTGGCTAATCCAGTTCCATTTCTGGTAAATGGTGACATCCTCCAGGATACTGTTAGTGGGATTCAATGATGGTAATGTCGTGAATGATGAGGAGAGATGACTGGATCCTATGTTTTGGTCATTGTCGGGCACTGTTTGTCACCAATGTTATTTCCAACCTATCAGCCCAAGACCTCTTGAATGCTGTTCAGGTTTTACTGATAGTGACTCGGAATACAGCTGAGGAATTATGAATGGGATTCAACAGTGTGCAGTCATGAATCATCCCCATTTCTGACCTTATGGAGAAAAGGACTCTGAAGATGATTGGATCTTGGACAATGCCCTTGGACAATGAGGTGTTTGAACCTGCAATAGGCACAACTATTTCCTGATTCCATTGGCTTCAATTTTTCTCACACTTCTTGATACCATACTTCGCCAAAAGCTCCCTGAATGTCGGCCCAATTATTGGATGTAATGAGGATTGGAGCTGAATGGCCCTGACAGAAGCCAAACTGGGCATCAGTCAGCGTTTTATTGGGGAATGTATTTCTCCATTGCATTGTTAATGATGATCAACCATTTTGCTGAAGATTAAGCATAGACAGATGAAGCAACGTTTGAATAGTTTGGATATTCCTCCATTTTGAGGGCAGGATTTACCTGGGTAAATTTACACATTGTTAGTAGTTGTCAGTGTTGTTGCTGCATTTAAACAGACTGCCAAGGGATATGACTAGTTCTGGAGCACAAACCATCAATCGTATAGTTAATATGTTTTCAAGCCTTATTGCTATTGCTGTGTCCTCTTATCCCTTCATAAGTATCAGAGAAGGATGGAGTTAAGTTGGTTATTTTCCCCATTGGTTTTGTTACTACCTGCTGCAGACCAAGTCTACCAAATTTACCCTTTAGGATTTCACCAACCTGGCCATTAGTGCTGCTATGAATGTATGTTTGGTGATGAAAATTGAAGTCATGTACTTAGAGTACATTCTGAGCCCTTGCCACCCTCACTACTTCCTCAAAGTGGCGTTCAACATGGAATACTGATTCACCAGTTAGGAGGTGGTGGTAATCAGCAGGAAGTTGTCCATGGTTGACCTGATGCCCTCAGACATTATGGAATCCGAAGTCAATATTGAAGTATCCCAGAGCAACTCACTCCCAATTGTATGATACTGCCGCTACCTCTGCTGAGTCTATTCTGCTAAGGAGGAGTGTGCAACGTTGGCTATAAATTGGGTGTGACTATGTCAGGCTGAAACTTGAGTGTTCTGTGGGGCAATTAGACACAATCCCTGAATATGAGGAAGGAGAACTTTGCAGAGTCGTCTGGGCTGGATATATTGCTGTTATTTCTGGTTCCTTGATTGTTATCACATTGTGTGTTTGGTTTTATTATTTACCTTCCCCAGCAGTTTATGGAAGAACTAGGTGGCTTACTTGAGTGCTTCTCCTTCATCAAGTGGTTGTCAAGCACAATCATAAGACACAGGATCTTATGATCCTGGTCCACAGTTACCTGATGAAGGAGCAGCACTCTGAAAGCGAGTACTTCCAAATAAACCTGTTGGACTATAACCTGGTGTTGTATGTTTTTTAACTCTGTAGAATTTCAGCAATGTTTGGAGAGGAGTATCTTTTGGTTGTAGTGTACTGATGGTGTTTCACCTCTGGTTTTCTTCAGTTTCTTCCTTTCAACTGATGTAAATTTCAGTCTCAGCAGTCTACTGGTTTCCTCATTCTGTTGCAGTATTTAGAGTTCTCAGACATGTGCAGTTTTGGCGAGGTTTCACTGAACAGACAGTCATCCCGATAAGATGGGCCACCTTTTTGAACAGCAGTGACCCTTGTAATGGTGGTAGGTGATTTGGGATTAAATTGAGCTACCAGTGATGAAGGAGCAAGTCAGAGAGATGGAGGTGATGTGCCTAAGGTGCTGACTCATTTGTAGTCTCAGAAGTTTCTTTGAAGTTTTCAAGTTGGCAGGGTTAGTGTTTGAAAATGTCAGACTGTATCTGAACCCAGAAGTGTCTAGAAAATGAAATGTGCCATCATAACTTTTTTAATGTAGAAAGATGATTATTCCTGTAAGGTGTTGACCCTGATCTCAATTTCTTTTTCTTGGAATGGAAATTTGTTTTCTCAATTTTCTTCCCTGTTCTCCCTATTCTGACTGGGAATTTGGCCAAGTAATCACTTTTTATTTCTGAGCCTTTATCATGTGTTGCCGGGCAAATTAGAGAAGGAATCACAGGGCTGATCCATCCCACATGAGTGCACTTGGCAAAGGGGAATCACTGGATGGATTTTCTTCCCCTTTCTGTCTAAGTTGAAGCCATTCCCTCCAGCTTGGAGATTGATCACTTCCAGAACACTTCAGCTCGTGGTGTGCAACAATGTCAGTGTTGTGTGTAACCGTATAACAGGGCCTGTGTCTGTTGTCTAGTATTGATCTGTGCAACTTCAGAAAAGAAAAGAAAACTTGTTTTAAATGGCACTGTTTACAATCATGGAACATTCTTTATGTGGCTTACAGCCAGTGATCACTTTGTAGTTTATGAAATAGCAAATGCAAAATAAATTTGAGCATGTTCGGTTCATCAAAACAGCAAATTGTTGAATAGGATAATCTGTTGAAATAAATATTGGCCAGAATGCTGAGGTCTTCTGCATCCGTCTCCTCTGAAGGACACCATCTGCAACATAGTGCAGTACTCCCTCAGTACTGGACAGGTCATTCTGCTATGACATGCATTTCATTAACACAAATTTGACAAATTGGGGACACTGTTTCTAAAGCACGAACTCTGAAAACGTGTGTTGGCTGCAACCCGATTACATCGCGAAGACTTTAAATGCTGTTTCTAAAATGTGATTTTCCGATATCATGGGGGTTGGACAGCAAAGCAACCATTGTGTTATGGAAGAACTACTTGGAGTGAAATGTCTGCCTGAGAGATCTGCTCAAATCTCTGGTGGGATTTGAACCCACAATCTACTGTCTCAGGCTACACAACTGCTGTCTGGTCAGTGACGGCCCTTTCTTGCTCTTTAAATTAGTGGCACTGTTGTGATGAAATACCCTTTCGGTGTAGTCTGCACATTATATGATATTTCTCCCATTCTGATCCTCTTTATTTGTCTAAATCAATTCAGAACCAGCTAACTTCCTGAATTATCAACCCTTCCACACATTCCCAAGTCAATAAATTTTATTCATTGCCCTGAAGACCTCAATTGATAGAGAACAGCAAAAGACCAAGCAGATTATCAGACTTTATTGTTTAAAAATTAAACTTCTTTGATTTATAGGATATTTGATTAATCTACATGCAGAGGAGCCTCGATTATCTGGCATTCGATTATCTGAATTTCAGATCATCCGAAGTAGATTGTAAGATCCCGATGCTTGGCTAAACTGTATTACCCGGCATTCAATTATCCAAACAAAACACTCTGCCCATGTCGCTTGGGTAATCAAGGTTCCTCTGTAAATTGTTCCATTGTTTCAATGTTGTGCTTCCTTGTGAATCTACATTATTATCTGAAAAGCACATGGCTGTTCTGGCTCGTGTTTAATTGTTTGCAGTGAACAGTACGTTCACGACAACATTAAGTGTCCCAAACTAATAGTCATCAAAGTGATTTACCTTTCTCCCTCAGTTATTTTTTAAAAACTGGAACTTTCATTAAACCTTCAGAGTAGTCACAGCATATAACCGTGTGTCAGCTGCTTTCTAGTTCCTGATGAGAAACATTTCTGCCATGACACAAGCCAATCTCTGAGCTTACAGTCACTTTCAAATAAATGTTTGTTCGAACCATTCTTTGTTTCTGTATCAAAGGCATTTGCTATAACAGGCAATAATATTGGAAGAGCTCATTTATCCACCATTTTCCAAGGGTGGGTAATGGAGGCATATAAGGGACATTGACCTGCCAGACACAAACTGGGCATTTGTGTCTGAGCATAAGTTGGACTTTCTCTGCAGATTGCAGCTGCAGTAACATATCCCTATTGTGACCTTTTACCACCTGCTGTAGTTGCTTTATCAAACTCCCTGCTCAGTTATGAATATTTCACGTTCGGAAAAGATTTCTGTGCTGTGGATCTCTGTGACTATTGGACTCTTTGTGACACTCTGTGACAATCTATTTCTCTCTGTGACTCTCTGTGACTCTGTCTCAATCATAATGAGAAATGCCACAATGTATTTATTGCACATTTCTGATAAATAATTTGTCTTGTGGAAAGGGAACATGCATTTAGCGTGAAGTGAACTGGTAGAGTTGTGAAAAGAGGTCTGTAATGTAAGAAAAAAATGTCAATCATGGTTTAATTTTACTAACGTCAGTAAATGACTATTGACCATTAATTTACATAAATGGAACATTTACATTGTGAGAAGGAAAAGAGACTAGATAATGTAGGGGCCTGGAAATGGGACTTGGCCAGATTAGCAGTTGTTTACTGAATGGTAGAGTCTCAGAAAAACAACCAAATATTTGCAGGGGCAAATATTTGGCCAAAGGACTGTTATAAAGAAAGAAATATTTCCATCTAAATAATGAGTGTTGTGGTTATGGGACATCTCAAAATGGCTCTCTGCCAATGAAGTACTTTTTGAATTCTGGTCATTGGTTCAAGGGAGGTATTATGACGTCGTAGCTCCAATTGTTCTGGCATAATAGCCACTTGATGATCACGATAATCTGGATAATCAGATTCCTCACAAAAACTTGGTTGAATATACAGCACAAAAACCAAAAGAGCTGCTGGAAATCTGAAACAAAAACAGAAATTGCTAGAAAAGCTGAGCAGGTCTGGCAGCATCTTTGGACAGAAATCAGTTAACATTTCTGGTTCAGTGATCTTTGTTGTTATGGGACATCTCAAAATGGCTCTCTGCGAATGAGGTATTTTTTGAATTCTGGTCATTGTTCCAAGGTAGGTATTACGATGTCATGGCTCCAATTGTTATGGCATAATAGCCAGGGGAACAAGGACTTGGACTTCTGTTGATGGTTACTGACATTATTTGATTTTGGTTCTGGTGTATACACACACAGATGCTCCTAGTTTGAACCTACTACTTACTACTAGTACATTCCTCACTGAAGCTACATTACCTCTCAGGACTGGAGAACGTCCCACATTTGAGTTTCTGATTGCAAGCTTGTAATGTAATCTAATCTGAATCTGAAAATCTGTGTTGTTGATTATCTTTGCTTTGTTTTTGTTTTAGGTGAGCTGACAAATTGTGGAGTAGAACATCTAACAAGTCAGCCCGACTAAATCAGAGACTGATAAAGAGTCGAAGTACGAGGCAAGGTATAGTGGTGCTGATTTGCAAACTACTCCAGTTAGTTGTAGTGCCTTCAATCATTGTTGTGGTGACTACTGGGTCTAGCCATCAATACTGTGTGGCAGATTAGAGATCATTTGATCCTGTGGCCAAAGAACTGTTATAAAGAAAGAAATATTTACATTTAAATGGTGACTTTTGTCGTTGTGGGACATCTCAAAATGGCTCTCTGCCAATGAAGTATTTTTTGAATTCTGGTCATTGTTACAAGGGATGTATTATGATGTCATGGCTCTGATTGTTATGACCTAATAGCCAGTTGGTGTTAGTACTGGATAATCAGATCCCCAGCAAAACCTTGATTGAATATACCGCACAAAAAACAAAAGAACTGCTGGAAATCTGAAACAAAAAAAAAGAAATTGCTGGAAAGGCTCAGCAGGTCTGGCAGCCTCTGTGGAGAAAAATCCGTTAGCATTTCTGGTCCAGTGATCTTTGTTGTTATGGGACATCTCAAAATGGCTCTCTGCAAATGAGGTATTTTTTGAATTCTGGTCATTGTTCCAAGGGAGTATTATGATGTCGTGTGTTGTGGCTCCAATTGTTATGGAATAAAAGCCGGGAGAACATGGGCTTGGGCTTCTGTTGATGCTTACTGATATTATTTGATTTTGGTTCTGGTGTACACACACAGATGCTCCTAGTTTGATCTTACTACTTAATTCTTTCACATTCCTCACTGAAGCTACATTATCTCTCAGGACTGGAGAACGTCCCACACTGGTGAAGGATTTGTTTGTGCTGTAAGGCTCAACGTTGGTATACAAACCAGATTTCAATTGTTTATACAAAATGTTGTATTTCATTATCATTAAATAATGTCGACTTAATATTTCTGTTTTTGACCAAATTGAAAATCCAAATCCAAAATAAGTATTTGAGTTTCCGATTGCAAACTTGTAATGTAATCTAATCTGAATCTGAAAATCAGTATTGTTGATTGTCTTTGCTTTGCTTTTGTTTTAGGTGAGCTGACAAGTTGTGGAGTGAAACATCTAATAAGTCAGCCCTACTAAATCAGAGACTGATAAAGAGTCGAAGTACGAGGCTAGGTATAGTGGTGCTGATTTGCAAACTACTCCAGTTAGTTGTCGTGCCTTCAATCATTGTTGTGGTGACTACTGGGTCTGGTCATCAATACTGTGTGGCAGATTAGAGATCATTTGATCCTATGGCCAAAGGTCTGTTATAAAGAAAGAAATATTTACATTTAAATGGTGACTTTTGTGGTTATGGGACATCTCAAAATGGCTCTCTGCCAATGAAGTATTTTTTGAATTCTGGTCATTGTTTCAAGGAAGGTATTACGGTGTCATCACTCCAACTGTTATGACATAATAGCTAGTTGATGTTACTACTGGATAATCAGATCGCCAGCAAAAACTTGGTTGAATGTACAGCATAAAAACCAAAAGAACTTTGGAAATCTGAAACAAAAATAGAAATTGCTGGAAAAGCTCAGAAGGACTGGCAACATATTTGGAGAGAAATTCGTTAACACTTCTGGTTCAGTGATCCTTCCTCTGAACACTGAAACATCAACTCTCATTTCTCTCCATGTTGTGAGGAAGAGTCACTGAACCCGAAATGTTAATTGATTTCTCTCTACAGATGCTGCTACTGAGCTTTTCCCGCCATGTCTGTCTTTGAAGACACAGTAAATGTTTTATTAACCAGCACCAATGGGACCAGGAGTGCTGGTTGATCAAATATTCCAGTAGCCAACAAACTGACACAGTCAATGCAAAAACACATGCTAAGTATTAGAAACGTAATGCAGGGGTATACACATCACTTTATTTATAGTATAACTCACTGAAACAAGCATGCACATTTGCCTTAAATAAAACTTAATGGCAGAGTGCCTTCTCACTTGCAGCCTCAACTCACTACTCTGACACCACGAAAATGCAGTAACCTTCGAATATTTCAGGTGAATAATTTTTGTTGGTTTATCAAGAGCGACAGTTCATAAAGTGCCAGTTAAAATAAAGTTTGCTGTCCCATGATTGTTTTTGGCTATCTGGTTGAATTACTAGCGCATGTTGCAGTTCACCATCTACATTGCACAATTCAGTAGTGTGATGGAATATTTTCAACTTGCCTGGATGAGTGCAGGTCTACTAGTACCGAAGATGCTTGACACTATTTGGGACAAAACAGCCCAGGGCTATCACCACATGCACAAACCTTCACTTCCTCCAACTTCAACAATCAGCACCAATCTGTACCATTTACATAATATACTTACAGAAGTTCTCTGAGGCTGACAGGGTGGCACTTTCCAAATCCATTGGCACCTTGAAGGACAAAGGCAGCAGATACATAAGAGCACCAACACCAGCAAGTTGCTATCCAAGCTGCATCCTGTTCCTGATCAGAAATATATCAACGCTTCTTCAGTATTGTTGGTTGGAAATCCTGCAACTCTCTCCCTAATGGCATTGTGGGTTGACCTGCAATAAATGGACTGCAGGGCTTCAAATATGTGGTTCACCATATCTTCTCCATGGCATCCAGGGATGGGCAATAGATGCTGGCTCAACCAGAGAGACACTCATCGTGAATAAATCAGTTTATTTCTATTATACAGGAAAATTCCAAAGCTGGACCCATGGTAGAGTCATAGAGGTGTACAGCGCACGAAAGGACTCTGGCTCAAGTCTTCGCTGGTCAAAAGCAGCCACCTGACTATTTTGATCCATTGCACCTGGTCCATTGCCTTGTGTACTTTGATATCTCAGTTGTACATCTAATTAAATGTCACAAGGGTTTCTGCTTCTAACACTCTTACACCACTCCCTGATTAAAAACACTTCTCCTATTCCTTTTTAACTTAAATCCATGCCTCCTGATATTGATCACTTCTCCCAAGGGAGAAGGTTTTTTTCCGGTCTACCCTGTTTACGCCCCTCATAATTTTATACATCTTGATCATGTTCTCACTCCATCTCCTCTGCTGTGAGGAATCTGTTAATGAAAGAAATTAGGGAAATTAGTATCTGAAGTTAATATCAGACTTGAGGTTATTGTGCAAAGATGAGTGGCAGGTCAGATGATTGGTCAGAATATAAAGATAGCAGGTAATAACTAAAAGGTTAATCAGGACGAAAAAATTAATATGGGAGGAGAGAGTCAGGCATGCAAAATGGACAGAGTAGCTGGGATGAAGCTATTTCCGCTTGTGAAATAAACAGCGATGGGAGGACATAGATTGACATATTGTGCCAATGAAGCAAGAGTGGTGTGAGGAACAAAATATCTTTTTCATACAGCGAGTTGTTCGGATATGGAATACACTGCATAGAAGTGTGGAGCAGAAAGGTTCAGTTAAGTCATTCAATAAGGCATTGGGTTTTTTTTGGATAGAAATAGTGTGCAGCAATAAAGGAAAAAAGCAGATGTTTGTCAGACACTAAAGCTGGTGAAGGCATGATGGGCTGAATGACCTCTTCCTGCACTGTGAAGTAAAATGAGGTGCTGGTCCTGCAGAAAGTGAGAATGGAGATTAAATAGTAGATAACAAGGGAATGGTAGAGGATTCAAAGAGACATTCCTGGACTAACTGTCAATCAGGTAGTGGAAAGGAGCAGTGGACTTGGTGAAATTACAATCATGAGGGAAACTGATGGAACTCTGCTCTGCCAATGGGGGTGGGTTCATTGAATTTTTTTTACAGAGGTGGTTTATGTTTGCCATGGGAATTGAAGGTAATTGGAGTTCGAATTGGAAACAGAGCAGCCGTGATTATATTGAAAGGTGGAGCAGATTTGAGGTGCCGAATGGGTTGCTTCTCCTATTTCGTTTGCTTAGAAAGATACAGAGAATGTAAACATTATTGAAAGAAGGCAAGTAATTGACGTTTTTCGTCTTGTACTTATTGGGATTAGCTTACCAAAAAATACTAGAATAGTTTTACTCAAGAAACATGATTATGTTGATAAAATGCTGTGCTCACTGATGATTCTAACTTTTTCTGTACAACTTGCCATTGCGTGACCAAAGAGCTACAGTAGAGGGCAAGTTGCACACAACTGAGACAACTCCTGAGCTTGTGGAGATCTGGTGGCTCTCACTGTCTTGTTCTCAGACCCAACTGTTTATTTACCGAGAGCCAATCACCTCACTGTTGGCCGGCAGAAGACCCTTGTCATCGATGGGTACTAGTCTGCATACTAATCTTGTTGCTAACCGGATCTTCCCTTGGACACAGACCTTGGCAGCAGCTTATCTGTAAACCTTTCAATACTGCTTGAATCAGCAACTGTGTAAACAGCGCTTAGAATAAGTGTCAGGTAACTTGCTTTCAAAACTTCAGCACTCCATAGTTTTTAAACAGTTTTCTCACTTCAATCCATAATCAAAAATACAGAAAATTGAAACGATCTGGTCTTTACATAGTTTATTTACCAATGTACCACTCCAGGGAAAAAGTGAGGACTGCAGATGCTGGAGACCTGAGTCAAGTGTGTGGTGCTGGAAAAGCACAGCAGGTCGGGCAGCATCCAAGAAGCAGGAGAATGAACATTTCAGGCATAAGCCCTTCATCAGGAATGAGGGCTTATGATGAAGGGCTTATGTCCAAAAGGTCGATTCTCCTGCTTCACGGATGCTGCCTGACCTAAGAATGTCCCTTTTTAATTTGATAAAAAGCCACATTAAAGGTTATGACTGAAAGTAATACCTAATCTTACAAGAGTTTAACAAGTTACCATAAATAGGAGATTGGCTGGGAAACAGGAAGAGAGTCGGCATAAATGGGTCTTTTTCAGGTTGGCAGAATGTAACAAGTGGTGTGCCAAAGGGCTCGGTGCTGCGTCTCAACTGCTTACGATTAATAAAATGACTTGGATGAAGGGATGGAAGATAAGTTGCCAAATTTACTGACAACACAAGAGAAAAGTAGGCTGTGAAGCAAACATGGGGTTGCAAAAAAGTTACCAGGAGTTGAAGTGAGTGGGCAAAGATCTGACTTAGTTGAAATGTGGGAAAAGTGAATTTTTTTCACTTTGGCAAGAAGGATACAAAAGTATATTATCTAATTGGTGGGAGATTGCTGAGCTGTGAGAGAGAGGGATGTGAATGTCCTGGTGCATGATTTTCAAAAGGCTCAAATGCAGTTATAGCAAAAAATTGGGAAAGCTGATAGAATGTTTTAATTTATTGCAAAGGGACTCGAACACAAGGGAGGTTATGCCTCAGTTGTACAGGCCATTGGTGGGATCCCATCTGAAGTGCTGTGTATAGTATTGGTCACCTTATTTAAGGAAGGATGTAAATGTGTTGAAAGCAGTTCAGAGAAGATTTAGCAGCCCTGCAGTGGAGGGTTGCCTTATGAAGAAAGATTGCATAGATTGGGCTTGTCTTGCTGGAGGTTAGGAAAATAAAAAGTGACTTGAGAGGCTTTGATAGGATGGATGTAGAGAGGATCCTTCCACTTACTCGAGGCATCTAGAACTGTTTAAAAGTGAGAGGTTGCTGGTTTAAAATGGAAAGATTGGCTCCATATTTTTGAGGGTCATAAGTCTTTGGAGCTCACTTCCTGAAAAAGCAATGGAAGCAGAGCCCTTGAATATTTTCAAGTCCATGGAGGATGCATTCTTGTAAAGAGGGAATAAAAGGTTATCAGGAATAGGAGGGAATGTGTATTTGGGTTACATTCATGATCGCCATGGTCTTGTTAAACTGTGGAGCAGGCTCAAAGGACCGAATGGCTGATTCTTCTTTGTGTGCAGTTTCCACATGCTGACTTCTTTCATTCCATGCTGTACATTTCTACACATTCTATCTTCTGCATCATAGCCCTGCTTGCTTATCACTCTCTTGTTATTTATCTTCATTCTCTGCCTTAACCCAGTCCTTCAGCTGCAAAATTCCTATGTACAGATTTGTTTGTGGCTCCTGTTTACTTTTCCAACTCTTTTCTGCCCTGGCCCCCTCCATATCTCAGGTCATTCTGTCCGCTGAACATTTTAGCTCCATACTTCCCAGTCTCACCCTGACATTTCCTGCTTCTTAACTTCCAAAATCCCTCAAAATATATATTTGACACCCTGCATGTTTTCTAGTTCCCCTTTGATTCCTGCCTGGGTCTATCCTAAGAGTTTTTACTGCAGGAAACAGACTATTTTAACTTGCATTGTGTTTGATTCATTATTTTTCTTTCATCCCAAGTTGCAGCACATAGAAAACAGGCTTGAAGCTATACCCACCACTACTGCAGTGACAGACACAGTGATGGATACGAGGGAAGCTTTGAGCAGTGCTACTCGAAAAATTAGCAGACTGGGTAAGTGGAAGGAATACAAAATAGTTGTTCATGGCAATTAGATCAACAGTTACTCTTGACCTCATGCTGGCCATTATTGATCAGATAAAAGTAATAACCCTGGTGAAATTAAGTTAAATGGTCGAGGTTCATGCACTGACATTTTGCAGTGTTTTGAAAAGCATTTGCAACAGAAACTGAGGCTATGGAATCTTTTCCTTCTCTCTAATTTATGGAGCTTCTTTAGTAAGACTTAGCAGGCAAAGTCAACCCTCCTGAAGTGGTCATCTCCCGCTCCCATCTGTGTCAACACCTGTTGCCCATTGCAGATTCCCCCAAATGTCTGGTTTATCACTTTGTGCTGGTCCACAGAATTTGAGGAGGTGGACAAGAATTAAATTACCATCTATCTCTTCTATATTCTGACAGCAACAATTTGAGAGAAACTTGTGCTTACTAACCGATCCCATTGATTGTGATAATGGAATGCATGCTCCTTTTTTACTTCTTAAACTTTGTTTCTATTTCTATCAGATGGAAGGTATCTGGAGAATTCTATACCCAGTGCTACATCTGTCAAATCCAGTAGTCGCAGCAAATCACGGAAGGTCAACACCTCCCGCAGCCCCTTGCGATCTACCACTCTGGAAAGTAACATTATGAAGAGCAGTCAAGTTGAATTCAGAGATCCACTAACTGCATATAGGTATGACCAGACGTATGTACTTTCTGTCGGTCACTTTCTGTTATCAATTCCTTCAGTTGTGCATATATTAGAAACAACCAATACCTGCTTGACAGTTTATAGTTGCACTCTCCTGACACTCAAAGCACGACAGAGTCAACAGTGGCAGGATAGATACATAGAGGATCCCAGACTTCAGAATGCTTGTTCTTTCACACGTAATCTCATCCGAGGGTGTAATTTTAAAGATCTTGCATGCAAACATTTTCTGTACTTATGATTTTTTACATTGTGTTCCAACTTGTGTACAAAGTGACTTGCAGAAGCACTCTAGAACAGAAACCATTCGTAAACTGGGGTCTGCCAGTAGCCTGAGGCAGTTTCCATTAGAAACATGGGCACAATTTCCAATATGGAATAATAATAATAGAATGTGTTTACAAGAATCCTTTGCCGTGTAGCCCACCTTAGTTGGTTCTATTTGGTTTTTATTCAATGCTCACTGCTCTGTGAACCAACTATTAATGGAGATACGATAGTGAAGCTCAGTCTTATGCAGTATTTAGATCATCATCAGTTCATCAGAGCCATTAAGCTTTTATAAATAGTGACTGGAGTACAAAAATGAATGATGTTAAACCATCACAAATCACTGGTTAAGCTACAGTTAGAATGTTGTCCCCAGTATTGGGAACCCTAATTCAGGAAGGACTTCAAGGCTGTGCACAGGAACCAGAAAGTGTTAACTTGACATTCGTTGATTATAGTAATCAAGAGAGATTCGATAAATTGCTGATCAGTTTGATTGAACAGTGATTCAGAGGAGACCTCAAAACTGGTCAGGACTTTGGAAGAACTGCTTCTACTGGTGGAAGAAACAGTAAGTAGAGGGAAAATACAAGGTGAAGTTATGGAAGTCACCAAATTAATAAAGTTACAGACTGTCATTGGCATCAAGTTTCATTTCAAGGGGAGGTGATAGCTGAGTGGTATTAGTGCTACGCAAATAATCCAGATACTCAGCATATTCTAGGAAGCCGACACTGGATAGTCCAACATATGTTAAGCTGGGGTGAATTCTCTTTGATGCTTATAGAAATTGGGTTGTTGGGGTTTTTTGGACTTCATCAAGGGCAAGTAGTCATCAGTGAGCATTTGCTTTATGTAGTGCATGTGATTTTGGAAAGTCTTCAGCTCTTGTATAACGGTGTGCTGTCTGTTGATGTGCATGTGATGTAGTTGTCCTTTATTTTTCCTCTGGCATCCCAGAGAGCTACCAACCAGACGGTGGCTAGTGTGATGGTAGTCACTGATGAATTCTCTTGATGACTCAAATGGACTGGTAAACCCGAAGGACCTTTTAGGCCTTGGCGAGTATGTTGCGAAGCTGTTGCCTGGATTGTCAGGTTTGGCAGGTTCATCAGCCTTTAGGCTGCTGTGTCCAGTCAGTACATTGTTGTTTAAATTTAAGAGTGGGAATGGTATTGTAGAAGATTGGCTTTTGGGAATAGTAGAGGAAACATGAGCCCATCAAGTAAGGATGGCTGTTTATCCTCATGAAGGGCTTGTGCCGGAATCATGGACTCTCCTCTTTGGATGCTGCCTGACGTGCTGTGCTCTTCCAGTGCCACACTTTTTGACTCTGTTTATCCCTAATGCCGACTAAGTCTGACAGATTGTTTAAAGCAGAGCTTCAGCAAACAGATACTTGATGGCATGAAATCTGCAGTGTTAAATGGTTTAAGTGATGTCTCATTTTGGCAGTTGTCAACATTTGTGATTATGTAAATTTTGTGCTTTCAGTGCTCACGGGGAGTCATCAAAGAAAAGCACAAGCTCTCCATCGTTCCATTCCACTGTGAGTTCTATGTCTCAGAGCACTTTTCAGAATGGCGCAGTGATAACATCCAGAGAGGGGAAAAGGCAGCTGCGTGCTACTACCTCCACACCTTCACCTTCTCTAGCCGACGTCAGTGTTACTGCAGCCAGGCCCTCCACATCCTCTGCTGCAGGTTGGAACTCTCGGAATCATGTCTTCTGTAACTGTCATTTGTTTGTCCTAAACATCGCCATGGGAGTAGGTTTTTTTTTAAATAAAACCCTGAGTAAGTAGACAACCAAGGTGAAGTGAGAGGCATAGTGATGATTGGAAGAAATGATGAGGTGCCACGCGACGTGGAAGCAGGTGCTTTTTCATTCAAGTGGTCGGATCCTGTCTGAGGAACATGAAGCAGAAGTAGCCTATTCAGCCTGTTGAGCCAGCCCCTGTCATTCAGTACGATCATGGCTGATCAGTGCTTCAGTATCGTTTTAGCCACCCTGTTCCCATGACCCCATACACTGTTGGAAATCAAATCTGTCAATTTTTACTTAAAACATACTTGATGACTATGCTTTCACAGCTCTCTGTGGTAGTGAATTCCAAAGGTTCATGACCCTGAAGCAGCAACAGAATTGTCATCAGCTCACACCTAAGTGACATGCTCTCATTTTTAAGTGGTCCCACCAGTCCTAGACTCTCCAACGGGGGAAATGTTACCGACATCCACCCTTTAAGTATTTCGTAGATTTCAATGAAATCAATTCAAAATGCTGGAGAATGCAGGTCCAGTTTTCCCAATCTCTCCCCATGAGAATGTCCTGGAAACAAGTCTGGTGAACCTTTGTTGCATTCCTGATCATTCACCAGGACCCAAATACAATGATTGGGTTTGGATCTTCTGCACGCTTTGCTATTTGTTGTATCCTGTGAATCTCATGAAAATTTCAATGTCTTGTCCCTTGTCATTTTTTTATGCAGTTCCCGAACTTGTTTTGAATCCTGGAGAGGCGTGCGGTTAACCTCATGATCCCAATGCATTATTTAACTAATTGTAAAAATTGTAATTACACTTTTCATTTTGGTTATTGCAGCCTCGATGCTCAGCTCCCCGCCAAGTGTCCAACACCACATG
This sequence comes from Chiloscyllium plagiosum, assembly GCF_037043375.1. NCBI lineage: Eukaryota > Metazoa > Chordata > Chondrichthyes > Orectolobiformes > Hemiscylliidae > Chiloscyllium > Chiloscyllium plagiosum. Next base: position 114,027,889 of record NW_028270147.1, on the reverse strand, counting down.
ACTGCTCAACACACTTACTTGGATGCTATAGAAGAGTCCATCTGTCAGCTATCGGAGATAGACACGACTCGGGGAGTAGCCCTTGCTCAACAAGAGACTGTGTCATTGGCTCAGATCCTAAAGGTACGGGTCTCTGCCTTGTGCTGTTTCAGCAATGATTTTGTAAAATTGTCTTAAGTGACAATGGCTGCGCTCGTTTCCCAAACCAGGCAATATTCTGAGCAACGTTCTTCAGTTAAATCAGGCAAACAAAGATTTTTCCAAAACTAAAGATTAAATTTACTTACCCTTGTGTTGTGTTGTACCAGGACAATGCCTAATCTTAAATGTGCAGATATTAGCATCGAACCTGCGCATGACTGCACTTTACAAGTTGACTGATAGAAGCAGGGCAAACTTGCCAAGTTTTCAAGAAATTTCAGCTTTATAAAATTTATGCCATTCTGATGAGATTTATGAGAAAATGTTTTTTTTATTTATAAAGTTGCAATCTGAAAATTAATTGATTAAAATATTGTCATTTGTTACTCTTAAGATTTTGGTGCCTTTGCATTTCAATTGTTACTCTCTCTCTCTGGACACTGCAAATTTAAATACCAGTTTTTCACAGAGCAGAGCAGTTGAATGTAGAGTGATGGTTCCTATTTAATCTTTGTTTGTGTCCAGGCCCAACAGCAGAAACATGAGCACGACATAGCCCTGCTGAAGCTGAAGGCCGAGCAGGAAGCTGCTGCAAGTCAGAGGCAGCTAGAGGAGGCCAGACAGAAAGCTGTACAGGTACTTGAACATGTAACAGGTGTCTGGAAATGCAAGGAATTCAGTGTTGACTGCTTCTCACCGTGCAATAAGAACAAACAAATTATATTTATAAAGTGCCTTTAACATTGAAGCCAAACCTCTCCCCACCCCTGCCCTGTTCTGCTCCACCGGTAAACTGCCCCTCTCACCAAAAGCACATCATGAAGATATCATCATGAAAATCAACGGCAAACCCAGACTATGGGGACAGTAGAAGGTACAGTTTTAGAAGCAAAAACATAGGTTGCTGGTGACACTCAGCAGCATCTGTGGGAGGAAAGAAGAGTTAACATTTCGGAGATTCGAAAGAAAACCTGGACAGATTGTAAGACCTTAAGGAGTGAATTCTAAAGACTGAGACACACAACTTGATGGAGTGGGGTTGAACAAGATGACGTCAGGAATGTAGATGATGAAGGCCGATATAGGACTGGAGCATGTTACAGAAATGGGACAAAGGGAGGCTATGCTGACTTTGATTTGGGTGAGTAAGTTTGGAAGGTTGCAGGTTCCTGTGTTGTACTTCTTGGAATTCTGTATCTTAAGAGTTAGAAAGCTTAATCAATATAATCCTTGCTATTGTTCTTAGTTACTTGTGCAAGCTTGCTCCTGTGTTTTAATGCCTTAATGACAAGTTGTGAATTTGCATTCTGTAATTCTGGTGATCTCTAGGTGGGCCATAAAAGCCTGCTTGTTGGCATAGTCCTCAACCCGAGAACGATTCAAAAAAAGGCTGCAGTCTATTTTAGTGTCTGATTGACAGTGGCTCCTTCAACTATTGACCATCCAGGCACTGAAATTTGTTTACTGAACCTGAATGTGTCTCTGTCTTTCTTTAAGAAGCTCCTTAAAAACTATGTTTTATCTGAACACTTCTAATGTGGCTACTTGTCATATTCTGTAATCATGTTCCTGTCAACATCCATGGGATGTTATAGTATAAAGGTATGATACAAATGTCAGTTTATCTCATTGTGAATGCAGCTGCCTCTAAATGAAAACATTTTTGTTTCAAGCCCAATGCTTCGACTTGAATGTAAGCCGACCATACGCACTCAATCTAGAGCAGGACTGCTGCATTCTTAGAGATGAAACCTTTTAGGCAAGATGTTAAAGCAAGTTTCCATCTTCTATTCCAGTGGATGGAGAAGATCGGTGTTAATACTTGAAGAAGTCTAAGGGAGTTCTCCTGTTATCCTGCTCAATATGAATTCCTCACTATTGTAGATGCTGTCTTTTTAGGAGCTTGTCAAAAGGCCCTTCTGGGACAGCGTGACTATATTTTGAAAGAACTCCATTGGCTGAGAAGGACTTTGCAATGACCTGAAGATGTCAATGACATCGTGAAAACTTTAGCTTCTTTAAACGGCAGTTTTTGCTTCAGATTGTCCCCATCTGAGGAACACAGCACAGAACTGCCTCTGATGCCATATTTGCGATTTCTTTGGTAGAACCCATACAGAGAGAGTAGAACCATGAGGATAAGGAGTATCCACTTGACCAATAAAGATCGTGGCAATAAAAATAGACTGCAGCTTTTTTTGAATTGTTCTTCAGTTGAGGACTATGCTAGCAAGCAATGGCCTACCGAGAGATCACCAGAATTGTGGAATGCATATTCACAACGTGTCATTGGGATATAGGAACAAGAGGAGAACAATCAGCCTCTTAATTCTCTTATGCAATTGAGTTTAAATTTGTTTATGCTGAAATGCCCTTTCGCTTTTCATCAGCCTTATCCCTCAAAACACATGCAAAATAAAAGTATCATCTTATCACAGCAATTTGCTGTATAAAAAGCATTTAAAATAATAAAGTATCACAAAATACTTCAAAAAAGGATCAAATGGAAAAGTTTATGCTAAGTCGTGCAAGATATTCAAAATTTTGGTTAAGTTGGATTTTAAGGAGTGTTTAAAGGAGGAAATGGAGCTGAGAGATGAACAGGTCTAGGAAAGCATTATGATGGAATACTCCCCGCTTACCTGGAGGAGTGCAGTTCCAGCGATACTCAGGAAGCTCAACATCATCCATGACAAAACATTAGCATGATTTGAATTATGTCCACCACCTTAAGTGCCTATTCCCTCTGTCATCTGTATATGGTAGCAACAAGGTGCACCATCTATAAGATGCTCTGCAAGAACTCATTGAAGGCTCCTTTGACAGACCTAGACTCATGACCTATTCTGTCTGGAAGAACAGGGCAGCAAATGCCTGGGAACGCTGCATATAGTTATGACTTTAAAATATATTGCTCTTCCTTTGCTGCCTACAATGGTCTGACATACATTGGGAGTATCTTGCAGCCACGTGGACTGCCGTGGTTTAAGAAGATCACTAACTTTCACCTTTTAATGACAGTTGTGGTTGGACAGTCAGTGTCAGGGATATCTACATCCTGAGAATGAATTAAATAATTAATTCCTGCTTTTACAGTTCTGAATGGTCTGGTTTTTAGTTTTAAGGTTGAATACATCTCCCCATCATGGAAACAATCTCGCAATACCATGACCAGGTTAAATAAAAAAAAAACAAAGAACTGCAAATACTGGAAATCAAAAAAATAAAATCACACTATGACTAGGTTAGTGTGCCATTGGAGGAGAGGGAAAGGCTTAAAGGCTTGATTGTAAAACAGAAGCCATGTCAGTGAGCTTACGTTGCATGATGAAACATGATGCAAGGTCAATGCAGTGTTCTTACTGGATCATAAGTCAATTTCACATTGCATTTTAATAGTGCTCTGTCTCTTGATTAAAGTATCTGAATTATCAATTGCTGGACATGAAAACCTCTCTTTGTCTTCTCAGGCATGTGCAGAAACTCTGCAGCAGTTTGTACAGGTTCGCCAAGAGATGCTGCAAGAGTCCACAACTAAAATGATCACTCAGCAGGTGGAACTTGCAAGGCTGATGGCTGATACAGCACGTCAGGTTACAGAGGTACTTTCTTCTAGTGTACTTGGCAAGATGGCCCTTTCCCCCAGTCATGCTGAAGAGCCAGTACTTTCTGGAGTTTTGAAGGAATTTCTCTCATACAGTTGCTGCATTGAGTTAATTGTCACTGCAGTTTGGAATTATTTCATTCCTCTAATGTAGTAAACTGTCAAGGAAGAGCAGGGCAAAGCTTAACAGCACACCATATGATATTAAGAAAGATGACCAACTGCTTGGTCAAAGAAATAGGTCAGATAGAATATTGGAAAGAAAGAAAATGTTACTATTTGAGCTGTGTTAGGACAGAATTGCATAGCTGATGACCATGCAGCTGAAAGCTTCAGTGCTGAGCTGGGGTGGTGAAAATGAAAATGCTAAAATGGGGAACGTAGACACTTCAAAAGTTTCAAGGATTGAAGGAAATTGCAGAGATAGAAAGGAAAAATATGTATGGAAGGACAGGACTTCTTATACTGAAGCTGTTGGCAAGTCATTAATCAGCAAGCACGAGGATCATGGGTAAAAGGGGCTTGGTATGAGGGCATGGTCAGTGGAGCTTTTGAATATGTTGAAGTTGATGAAAGTACAGTCAAGAGAACATTGAAATAGTCATGTCTGGAAGTGAACAAATAAGTAAACAGCTGAGGGTGCAATTTTGGGTCATGTGATGGAAGAGTTTACTGAAGGTAAGAATTCGTATGAGCTCTGTAGTAGCTTTCCTTTATTCATGGAGAGAATTGCCTTCATATTCATGACTGCATAGCTGTGATTGATTGAAAAATGCTATCGGAATCAGTATATAAACACCCCATTTTCACTCCTTTTCACAATGTCTGAGATCTTTTAGCACATTGTATCATGCTCCCCTTTGGAGAAAAGAAAGCATGAAATGGAGCCTTAAGGAATTGAGCAGTTGTAGGGTATTCGTCCCCTTGAGCTTGCTCTCCCATTCTATCAGATCATGGCTGGGCCAACCCAGGCCTCAACTTGTCTTTTATGCTTGATCCTCATAGCCCTCAACTGCTTAATATTTCAAAAATCTATCTACCCTCTTTTAAAATAATTTGAGATAGAATCATAGGATCCCTACTGTGTGGAAACAGGCCCTTCAGCTTAGCAAGTCCACACCCACCATCCGAAGAGTAACCCAATCAGACCCATTCCCCTATCCCATTTAGCTGTCACAATTCTTTGGGCGAGAGAATTCCAGCCATTCACTGAGAGAGAAAAAAAACTTTACTTTTTTTTAAATGAATGTTCCCTTCTGTAATGTCCCCTGGGTTGAGACTTTACTAATACGAGAACATCTAGTCAACATCAACCCCTATTAAGCTCCTCAGAACATTGTTTCCATAAGATAACCCGTTATTTGTCCAGACTCTATTGTTTTTACCTGTGTTGAATAATGACCTAACCTATTCTTGACAGACCAACCTTTTCATCCTTGAAGCAACTAAATTAATCTTTTTTTGAGTGGCCTCCAATGCTAGTTTATCCTTTCTTAAATATGAGAACAAAAATTGTATACAGTACTCCAAGTGAGGTCTCAGCAACAGCCATTGTGGTTAACCAATCCTCAGTCCATGCTAATACATGACCCCCGATACCGTGAGCTCCTATCTTGTGCAATTGTCTTTTATGTAGCACCTTATCAAATGCATTTTTAAAATCCCAATACAGAACATCATCAGATTCTCCTTTATCAGCTCTACTTGTTATCTCCTCAATGAACTTGAGCAAATTTGTCAAATATAGTTCCCTTTCACAAAATCCAGTCTACCATGTTTAATGATAAGCTTTTCCAAATGTCCTGCAATTTCTTCCTTTAATAATCAACTCTGCTGTTCTGCCAAAACAGAAATTAAACTAACTTTCCTGATTTCTGTCTCCCTCCCTTCTTGAACAGGTGCATCAATCCACTGGAAGCTCCCTGTATCCACTGATTCGGGAATAATTCAAAAGATGCCTTGAATATCTCTGCAGCCAGTTGCCTTAAAAAATGTTTGATACATGCCATTTGGTCCTGTCTGCCTTTAATCGTATTATGATTCGGAGATGCCGGTGTTGGACTGGGGTGTATAAAGTTAAAAATCACACAACACCAGGTTATAGTCCAACTGGTTTAATTGGAAGCACACTAGCTTTCGGAGCGACGCTCCTTCATCAGGTGATTGTCTGATGAAGGAGCATCGCTCCGAAAGCTAGTGTGCTTCCAATTAAACCAGTTGGACTATAACCTGGTGTTGTGTGATTTTTAACTTTAATCGTATTAGTTTGTCATTACCTTGTCCCTTGTGACAAAGACTGTTGCAGCATTTTTCCTCCCATGAATACCTTGCTTTTTGTTATCTTTGGGATGATAACGGTATTCTCCTCCATGAAAACTAATGTAAAATATTGATTAAATTATCTGCTGTTTTCCCTGTACACATTATCAATTCCCGAATCAGAACCTCCAAGGGTTCGAAGCTCACTTTAGCTACTCACTTTTTACATTCCTGTAGAAACTTTTGCCGTTCGTTTTTGTTTCTTGTCAATTTAATTTTATGATCAATTTTTTTCCTTTCTCGTCCTCCGCTGTTGTGTCGTTCTTTTCCTGTTGGTACTGTCCTTGACTGCCTTTGTTACGCACGGGTGGTTCACCTTTCTCTCAGAGTTCTCCTTTTTGCCTCAAATAAAATTTTGCTCAGCGTTATGAGAAAAGCCCATCATATCTCAGTGACCGAGCATGTGAATTTTTTTAACACTGGATGCTTCAATTTTAATGACGTTCTCATTGGTTTTTGCTGTTTCAAAGAAGAGCTGAGATCATCTGGAAAGGAGGTGGCAGCTGATTCAGTATTAGTTCCAGAATTAATTTGAATACTTGCAAAAAGAAATTATTTGCAATACTGTGAGAGCAGGGGTCTAGCCAAATAGCTATTTCAAAGAGGCGGCACACATGTGATGGGTTGAGTAGGGGCCTCTGATTTCAAAAGCATGATGTGATCCAAGTTGTCTTCTCATCTGTGCTGTGCTAATTCTTTCTGGTTTAGATGACAGAATTGGCATGTGCACAGGTAGCAGCAGGATTTCTGACTGCCACAAACCTACCTCATGGAACAGCTCCTGTGCCAGTGACAGTGCTGTTGGACCAACAGAGGCAGCAGCATTCAGACTTCATGAACCAACTTCGAACCAGAGCTGAACCTGACAGGTAAGGTTTTTCCACTGCCCCAACCTGGTCAATAATATTTAGCTTCTTGGCTTAATAACCTGAGGTTTGTTGCTTGATGCGATGCACAGTTTTTGATGTTTTTCCTCTTATCTGTGATCAGGAGAGGCAGGGTCAATGCACTCAGTCTTTTAGGAAAAAAGGAGGTGGCTCAGTGGTCAACACTGCTGCCTCACAGCGCCAGGGACCCAGGTGACTCCAGCCTCAGATGACTGTCTGTGTGGAGTTTGCACATTCTCCCGTGTCTGCATGGGTTTCCTCTGAGTGCTCCGGTTTTCTCCCACAATCCCAAGATGTGCAGGTGAGGTAAATTGGCCGTGCTAAATTGCCCTTAGTGTTCAGAGATGTGCAGGTTTGGTGCATTAGTCAGGGGTAAATGTTGAGTAATAATGTTAAGAGATAGGTTTGGTCGGGATACTCTTCAGAGGGTTGGTGTGGATTTGTTGGGCCGAAAGGCCTGTTTCCACACTGTAGGAATTCTATTCTATTCTATGATCAGAGTAATTTTGGGGATCTAATAGGATCCTGGTATTCAGAGGGTACTCTGTTCGTTAAAATAGTATTGTGCACTCTTACCTTCTGCAGCAATTTGAGGTAGACTGCTCTGTACAATTTCTTCAAACATTTTTTTCTGGAACCAATCAGGGACTTGGTAATATGATTGATTAATGAGTTCAAAATTGAAGACCCTTTTGGTAAGATTCAATGCAGCAGAATAGAATTTAGCTTTAGGTGAAGGAATTTGGTTCTTTTACTCGTTTCTAAAGTTAAAGGCAGTCACAAGGGTATAACGTAATAGTGAGCTAAATGGGAATGGGATGAGAGGTTAGAATGTTAAAGCAGAAGAACATATTCAGTTATTTCATAATTCGCAACAATGTACATTTATTTATAATAGAAATGCACGATGAAAAGATGGCAACAGCGTTGCATAGCTAAAGGAATTGTGGGTGACATCAAATTGAAAGAAAAGATATACAAAATTGCAAAGGTGGTGGTAGGCCAGAAAATTTGAGAATTTCAAACTATCGAAGGATGAACAAAAAACTGCTGGAAGATCCTTTGTCCCTTGTGATAGAGACTGTTATAACATCTTACCTCCCATTATATACTTTACTTATTTCCCATCTTTGGGATGGTAACAGTATCTTCCGGATTTGTAAGGTAATTGGGCAAATTATCCCACTAGTTACCCAGCCTAAAACAAAGTGCTCTTGTGATGCTGTGGTCATGTCTCCAACTTTGAGCCAGAGGCCTGGATAAGTCCCATCTACTCCAGAAGTGTTGATTAGGAAAGAAACATGAGACAAACTTCAGTAATTGAATGTACAATCTTGATGGTCTCTGGAAGTTCCAAACTTCACTGTTTTGTATCCTCACCTGAGGCTGATCTCAATTAATCTCATTTAAACTGAATTGCCTTTTCTTGTGTTGAATATAATTGAGGTTTGTCCTGTCTGCATGCTCCCTTGTGAAAAATCTGTTGCAACCTGTCAAAGAACAAGATTGTAAACTCAGATTCGCTGATAGCCTGTTCAAGGGACAGTAGGTGCTGCAGTATTGATCCCATTTTCCATTGAACTGAGACAGGAGATGGTGAGCTTGCTGACATGTCGTTCATGGAAAAAACTGTTTTAATTTTAAAAATTGCCATGGCTGTGGTGGAATTGAATCCAGAGACTTAGCTGGAAGTCACTGATCGTTGTTTCTTTCTTTGTTTCATCTCAGAAAGAATGAGTGCAGTCCAACACCAGTTGGATCTGCAGAGAAACTGCCGGACACTAAAATGCGTAACTCCACTTTGTTAGACAGTCTGTCTGAGTCATCCAGACTCAAACATCATGATCGGAGGTGGGCACTTTATGTTCGCTGTGGATGCTTTTACAAATCAATGGAGACTTTTGGCACCAGGGTCACAGTACTCTGTAAGATAAGGTGCTGAGTAGGAGCTGCAATTTAGTGGGCATTTAATAAACAAAATACAGAAGAAATATATAAGGAAATTACCGCAGATGGTGGAATCTGTACTTAAAACAACAAATGCTGGAGCTCACAACAGGTCAGGCAGCATCCATGGAGACTGAGCAAGCTAACATTGAGTCGAAATGACTCTATCAGAGCTCTGAAGAGGAGTCATCTAGACTCAAAATGTTAGCTTGCTCTCTCCATGGATTAAAAAAAATGTTTCTGGGATGAGGGTGTCACTGACTAGGCAGCATTTATTGCTGATCCATGCTTTTAATCCATAACATATTTCTTGAGTACTGAAAACAACAAACACTGGAGATCACAGTGGGGAGGTGATGGCCCAGTGATATTATTGCTGGACTGTTAATCCAGAGATCCAGATAACATCCCGGAGAACTGGGTTCGAATTGTTCGAATTGAATTCAATAAATATTTGGAATTAAGAATCCAATGACCATGAATCCTTTGTCGACAGTTGGGAAAAACCCATCTGGTTCACTAAAATCATATAGGTCGGAAACTACCATCCTTGCCTAGTTTGGCCTACATGTGACTCCAGACACACAGCTCTGAGGTTGACTCTGAACTGCCCTCTGGGCAGTTAGGTATCAGCAATAAATGCTGCCTAGTCAGTGACACCCTCATCCCAGAAACATTTTTTTTAATCCATGGAGAGAGCAAGCTAACATTTTGAGTCTAGATGACTCCTCTTCAGAGCTCTGATAGAGTCATTTCGACTCAATGTTAGCTTGCTCAGTCTCCATGGATGCTGCCTGACCTGTTGTGAGCTCCAGCATTTGTTGTTTTAAGTACAGATTCCACCATCTGCGGTAATTTCCTTATATATTTCTTCTGTATTTTGTTTATTAAATGCCCACTAAATTGCAGCTCCTACTCAGCACCTTACCTTACAGAGTACTGTGACCCTGGTGCCAAAAGTCTCCATTGATTTGTTCAATGACACCATACGTTGGGGCAATTGCAAAATGCCACTGTGGCTGAAAGGAATAGAATCAGAGTCATACGATATGGAAATGGACCCTTCCGTTCAACTCGTCCATGCCAACCAAATTTCCCAAACTAAACTAGTCCAATTAGCCTGCATTTGACCTATATTCCTCAACCTTTCTTATTCGTGTACCTCTCCAAATGCCTTTTAAATATTGTAACTGTACTTGCATCTACCACTTCCTCTGGCCGTTCATTCCATGTACGAGTCAACCTCTTTGTGAAAAAGTTGGCAACTGATAGTTTCACTGTTGCCTACGGTGAGTGAATCGCGAGGGATTATTCTTCATTCAGGACCACCCCTTGCTGAGCATGGCTCAGGGCCTCAAGCGATTCCTAAATGTGGCTTCGGCCTCCTTGTGGGTTACCACATGCTACTCAAGGCCTTCTGTTTGAGAAGCGCAGGTATTTACGGATGGGGGTGCTGTGGAAGGAAGGAGGCGGCGTTAATTAATTAATTAATTTATGGAATGTGGGTGTCACTGGCTGTGCGAACATTTATTGGCTAATTCTAATGCCCTTGAGAAGGTGGTTGCGAGCTCCCTTTTTGAATCACTACAGTCCGTGTGTTGTAGGGCCGACTGGTAGTGCTGTTGGGAAGGAGTTCCAGAATTTTGGCCCAATGACACTTAAGGACAGCTGAAAGATTTTCAACTCAAGATGGTAGTGGCTCGGAAGGGAACCTGTAGGTGGTGGTGTTCCCATGAATCTGCTTCCCTTGTCCTTCGAGATGGTATTGGTCATGGGTTTGGAAGATCCATACCGAAGTATTATGAATTTCTGCAGTGTATCTTGTTGATAGTCCACACTGCTGCCCTGGGCATCATGAATGTGGCCCCAATCTGCTTTTTCCAGATGCCGTCAAGCTTCTTCAGTGTTCTTGGAGCTGCACCCAAACCAAGCCAAGTAGGGAATAGTCTATTGCACTTCTGACTTGTGGCTTGTCGATGGTGGACAGGCTTCAGGGATTCGGGAGGTGGTTTATTTTTGCAGGATTCATTGCCTCTGACCTTCTCTTGTGGCCACAGTAGTTAGATGGCTAGTCCAGTTCAATTTCTAGTCAATAGTAACCCCCCAGAATGTTGATGGTGGGGAATTTGGTGATAAAAATTAGTCACTAGCAGTAAATGACACCGGGTTATAAAGAAAAGTTGAGCATGGGTTTATTTCTGGGGCTACAGAATGGAGATGTGTTACATACGTGTAGAACCATGAACAGATCACCCTTGGAGCACTGCAAACAATTCTAATCTTCATATTGTAATATGGATGTAGAGGCAGTAGGGAATATATTAAAAATATTTACTGGAATTATATCAAAACTGAATTTTAATCCATCAAGCAAGATTGGACAGTCTTATCTTGTTGAAAAAGAGTGACATGGTCGAGGCCATTAAAGTTATGTCGGGGTTTGATAGGGTTGACATAGAAAAGATATTTCTGCTTTTGAATGACACTATCCACTGGAGCTATGGATACAATAGTAGTCACTATTACATCCAACAGGGAATTTGCTGGGGAGGATGTGAGGGGGGGTGGGGGGGGGGGGGGGGGGGGGGGGGAGGGGGGAAGGGGGAGGGGGGAGGGGGGAAGGTCTTTACCCAGAAAGAGGTTTGACATCAAACTTACATCACCAGGAATAATTGAAGCAAACAACAGATGAATTCAAGAAGAAGCTTGGAATACAAGTTATCAAAGAAAAATATGTTGATGGGTTTAGGTGGAGAGATACAGAAGGAGGCCTGTGTAAATCACAAATACTGAAACTCTGTTTTTGTGTTCTAAACCTGTGCATGTGTGTTGATCTGTGACATATCTATGGCAGCAGTGGCAGCAGTAAACAAGACAGCCCATCCTTACCATTCTTGGAGAAAAGCAGAACCTCCCACCATACAAAGGGAAACAGCTGTATTGAAGAGGTGGTTCAAACAGCAGCTGACAACTCGATCCGCAGTGACAGTCTGCCTTCATTACCTGGTGAGAAAGGCGAATTCTTTAACCAGAAGTGATGTTTTGTGCTTCCACTGATCTCATGACTTAAATGGGGAATGGTGTCTCTTCAGTTAACTGATTCAAATCAACCAAATCAATTGCCACATAAGCACTCCTTCCATACCCAAAGGACATGTGGGTCAAATAGTAACATGTCTTGCACTGATTTATTTCAAGTTCCCTTTCTTCAGTCATGTGCTTAAGCTATTCAATCCAACTTTCTTGTGTTCCCCTTGGATCTGTGGTTGTGCATAAGGAAACTTCCACATGTCCCCTTAAACAATGTGTGATTCAACATAACAGTTGTGTTGAATCGATAATTGTAACCCAACTCTGCTCCTTGGGCAGATAACTAATCCAAGGATTCTAGCTTGGCCTTTAACTTCATGTTCAAGTTCTAAATCTTTCAGTGAGCAATGGAAAATAACAAAGAACAATGTCAATCATTTATTGTCTCTCCAGATTCTGTTTCTGTTGCCATTGAGTACTCCCTTAAGTCCGATGACTCAATGACTGAAGATGACACTGAAGAGAAATCCTTCCGTCCCCTTCTGCCATCAAAGAGCCATCGCTGCTTTAAAATGGGGAAGAAACGCAGCCAGCAGGATGATTCTGATGAAGACATACTGCAGGATCAATCGGCTTCAGTAGCTGTAAAAGTGAGTTCTCCCATGGGTTAGCCAAGGGTGAGTGGTGGTGCCAGTTAGTGGGATCTCAGTGCTTGGAATAGTTGCTACTTTCCATGTTCTAGGTATCTTGCCATGAGATTCAGATGTAGAGGATGAGGAGCAGCTGGGGCAATGAGTGTAAGGCAAGTGTTGGGCAAGGGCTGTTTTTTTAAATGATAAGTACCACTCGCTAACAATGTGCCCGCAGTTTATAAATCTTGAAGAGGAATTAATCTTTTACATTGTTAATCTTTGTGATCGAGTTACCATGCAGTGAAGACAGAGATTAATATTTACGGGGATTCCTTGCTCACCTAGTCAGGTAAACACAAGCTAAATTTGACTGAATTTACAACTTTCTACTGTCCATTAAAGGTGGTAACAAGATGCAAAAGACAAGTGGTGCTTGCAGAGGAATTTGATTTGAACAAGAGACATTTGTGCAGATAATAAGAGATATTCTAATTGGAAGGATATGGTTAGTGATATCTTGCATGGATCTATGTTGGTGCCCTAACTATTCAGTATTCACAATGAAAGGAAAGCCACATTCAAAATTTGGGGCCACTCTACAGATTAGAGGCAATCTCGAGTGGAGGTAGATGGAAGCATAAAATCAGAAAGCAATCTTGATAGTTTAAATAAATGAAAAAGTTTGTGTCGGCAAGTGAGAGGTTGGATCAAACTAGGATATTTCTTGATTGTGAAAATCGAGAGACAGTGGAGTTTAAAGAAACTTGATGGGGGTGATCCAGCTGCATACAGTTCATGAAAATGTCACAAACAGGCTCAGAAATGTGATCAAGGGGCCAGTGGAATGTTGACATTTATGTCCAAAGAAGACTCAAAAACAAAGGATTAGAAGTCATGCTTCAGCAGTTCAAAACCTAGTCAGTCCAAGCCGTCAGGGCTGGGCACCATGGCTTAAGAAGAGTATCACTCTTGGTGGAAGTGCAATGTAGACTTACTGAAGTGATACTTGGGTTCTGAGGCTTAATTTAAGAAGAGAGATTAAATAGACAAAATGGTGGAGTCAGAACATTGAGATGTGATATTGTGGAACACTTTTGCACATGGAAATGGATGAAGTTTGAAACTCACTTCCACAAACAGTGATTGATTTGAAATCAGTTACAAACTTTAAATCTGAGATTGGTAGATTTTTAATCAAAATGCTGAAGGATTATGGGACAAAGACAGGGATTTGTCATGATGTTGAAGATTACCATGATTTGGGTGAATGGTGGAATAGGCTCAAGAAGCTAAATAGCCACCTCCTGGTTAATGTTGATGTAACCATGACACCCTTATTCTCCGTATGTGCAACTCCTATTCTGTTTTTGGTTATTTATCAGAACCTGGCAGCAAATTAGTAACTGGAGTCCTGACCATAAAATTATCAGTATGAGGGACTTTGCCAGTCTTAATGTGTTTTACAGATGATGAAATGAGACAGTCAGCATTTACTCATCCTGATAAATATTGGGATAGTTTGATGGGATCACTTGTGATGCAGCATGATTGGCATGTCTGATGATACTCCAACTCCTTTTAATTGTTGTTGTTGTCTGCACTCAGTCCTGAGTTTTCATGGATTAGGGGGCAAGTTTTGCTTGGGTCAGGGGTAGCAGCTCACCTCACTCTGTACTGTTTGTCCTCCTGTCTTTCGCTATTCAGCATGATTTGAGCCTGCCCTTCTCTGGCGGACAAGACAGTTTCTCTCAATTCACCATGGCGATGGTGCGACAATACATGGAGGGGGAGGAGATGCGTGCACAGCACCAGGTGTCACTCCTCAAGCTGAGAGAACAAGCCTTGAAGGAGAAGACCAAAGCAGAGCTGGCCTGGTTGGAGCACCAGAAAAAGTGAGTAGCTGACCGATGCAGTGATGTTAAGCTGAATAGCCTTTCAAAAATGCAATGTAAGAATGTGCAGATACTTCTAGTAATCCTTTCCGGATAAGGGAGAAAGCTGGTGTCTTTTCTCATTGCAGTGAGGCTGTTGTGCAGAAGCTAGGTATTCACGTCATCTTTCCCCTTTTCACTATTTGGATTGAGTAGAATAAAGGCAATTTTGATTTTTTTTTCAAATTTTTAAGTTTGTTCTTTGAATTTGGGATGTTTCCGGTAATGCTGGTATTTATTTACTATCCCTCATTCTCGAAATAGTCATGGTGGTGAGCTGCCTTGAGCCACTGCAGTCTGCTTGGTCAATATAAACATATCAACTCGCAAGTGCTGTTAGGTTTGGAGTTCAGGGCTCTGGAATAGATTGATGCAAGACTGTTGTCCTAATCCACGGGTCAGGATTTTAAACAAATTATTTCAATGGATTTCTTCGCTGCTGGTAAGGCCAGTATTGTTAGTATTGTTGTCCATCCTTCATTGCACTTGGGAAGGTGATAGTGAGCCATTTCCTCAAACATCTGCAGTTCACCTGCTACAGGTACAACCACAATGCTGACAGGAAAGGAGTACCTGGGATTTTGATCCTATAGCAGTGAAGGAATGGTATATTGCTGAGTCAGGATGTTGTGTGGCTTGGAGAGGAATTTACAAGTAATGGTGTTACCATGTTATCTACTGTCTGTGTCATTTTAGGTGGTAGACGTTGCAGGCTTTGAAAATGCTGTTAAAAGAATTGAGTGAGTTCCTGCAGTGCATCATATAGTGCACATAGCTCTCACTGTTTATTGGTGAAGGGCGTGAATGTATAGATTGGTGAATATGATGCTGATCAAGCAGGTTGCTACATCCTATTTGGTGTTATTTCTTGGGCATGTACTGAGGAGACAGGAAGTAAGTTACTTAGTGAAGAATTTTCAGCTTCTGACCTGGTTTTTTGACACAGTATTGTTTAGCTGATCAGGTTCAGTTTCAGGTCGAGGGTAACTCTAATGTGTTAATTGTGAGGGAAGCAGTGATGATAATACCACTTCATATCAAAAGGATTGCAAGAGATGGTCAATGCTTGGTAGGTATGGTGTGCATGCCATCCATGCTGCCGTAACACTGTAGTCACAAATGCCATACTAGCTGTGGGCAGAAGATTTCCTTCTTCAAAGTCCCTCCATGAATTAGTTGGGTTTTTATGGCTGCTCAACATCTTTGTGGACACTTTTACTGACACCAACCTTTTATTTCCCGAGTAACTTTTAAAATACCCTTTTTAATTTTGTGAGCATAAACAATATCTTGTGGAGATAAATTTTCTCCAAATCGAGTATGACAAGCATGGAGGGCATTAAAGTTATAAAATATTAAGAAGAATTTGCTGTTTAACAAAATCTTAAACCCTGATCATTCTCTTTCTGGTTTCGTTGCTAATTCACTAGTGGTGAAACTGTGTGATCTACTTGGGCAGATTTATCCAAGTTTGTCTGTAAATTCGAGCATTATTATACCATGTGTTGGGAGCCGTGGTTTACTAAAGAAGTTGAATCTCTTGTCAAGACGAAGAAAGGACTTATGTTACGATGAGATGTGAAGTTCAGTTATGGCACTTGAGAGTTACAAGTTAGCAAGGAAAGACCTAAGGAGAGAGCTAAGAAGAGCCAGGACGGGACATGAGAAATCACTGGCAGATAGGATCAAGGAAAACCATAAAGCTTTCCATAAGTATATCAGGAAGAGAAGAATGACGAGAAAGATCAGGGCCAATCAAGGATAGTTGTGGGAAGTTGTGCATGGAGTCCGAGGAGGTGGGGAAGCACTAAATGGATATTTTTTTTAGTATTCACACTGGAAAAAGACAGTGTTGTCAAGGAGAATACTGCGATGCAGGCTACTAGACTAGACGGGATTGATTTTAACAAGGAGGTGTTAGCTATTCGGGAAAGTGTGAAAACAGATAAATCGCCTGGGCTGGATGGGATTAATCCGAGGATTCTCTGGGAAGCCAGGGAGGAGATTGCAGAACCTTGAGCTTTGGTCTTTATGTTGTCATTGTCTACAGGAATAGTGCCAGAAGACTGGAGGATAACAAATGTCGTCCCCCTTTTCAAGAAGGGAAATACAAACAACCCTAGTATTATAGATGAGTAAACCTTATTCGGTTGTGGGTAAAATGTTGGAAAAGTTTCAAAGAGATAGGATTTATAATCATCTAGAAAGGAATAAATTGATTAGGGATAGTCAACACAGTTTTGTGAAAGGTAGGTCGTGTCTTACAAACCTTATTGAGTTCCTTTGAGAAAGTGACCAAACAGATAGATGAGGGTAAAGCAATTGATGTGGTGTATATGGGATTTCAGTCAGGCATTTGATAAATTTCCCATTGTAGGCTATTGCACAAAATACAGAGGCATGAGATTGAGGGTGATTTAGCTGTTTGGATCAGAAATTGGCTAGCTGAAAGAAGACAGAGTGTGGTAGCTGATGGAAAATGTTCATCCTGGAGCTCAATAACGAGTAATGTACCGCAAGGATCTGTTTTGGGTGCACTGCTGTTTGTCAGTTTTGTAAATGACCCAGATAAGGGCATAGAAGGATGAGTGAGTAGATTTGTAGATGAAACGAAGGTCAGTGGAGTTGTGTATAGTGCTGAAGGGTGTTGCAGGTTACAGAGGGATATAGATAAGCTGCAGAGCTGGGCTGAGAGGTGGCAAATGAAGTTTAATGCAGAAAAGTGTGAGGCGATTCAGTTAAGAAGGAGCAACAGGAATAAGGAGTACTGGGCTAATGGTAAGATCCTTGGTAGTGGAGATGAGCAGAGAGATCTCGGTGTCCATGTATAGATCTCTGAAATTTGCCACCCAGGTTGATAGGGTTGTTAGGAAGGCATATGGTGTGTTAGCTTTTATTGGTAGGGGGATTGAGTTTCACAACCACAAGGTCTTTTGCAGCTGTACAAAACTCTGGTACGGCCACACTTGGAGTATTGTGTACAGTTCTGGTCACTGCATTATAGAAAGGATGTGGAAGCTTTGGAAAGGGTGCAGAAGAGATTTACAAGGATGTTAGCTGGTATGGAGGGAAGGTCTTATGAGGAAAGGCTGAGGGACTTACAGCAGTTTTCATGAGAGAGAAGAAGGTTGAGAGGTGATTTAATTGAGAATTATAAGATAATCAGAGGGTTAGATATGGTGGACAGAGAGAGCCTTTTTCCCCAGATGGTGATGGCTAGCACAAGGGGCCATAGCTTTAAATTGCGGGGGTGATAGATATAGGACAGATGTTAGAGGTAATTTCTGTAGTCAGAGTGGTAGGGGTGTGGAACGCACTGCCTGCAACATTGATGGACTCATCAACTTTAAAAGGCAATTAAATGGTCATTGGATAAACATATGGATGATAATGTAATCGTGTAGGATAGATTAGATTACTTACAGTGTGGAAACAGGCCCTTCGGCCCAACAAGTCCACACCGCCCCGCAGAAGCGCAACCCACCCATACTCCTACATATACCCCTTACCTAACACTACGGGCAATTTAACATGGCCAATTCACCTGACCTGCACATCTTTGGACTGTGGGAGGAAACCGGAGCACCCGGAAGAAACCCACGCAGACACGGGGAGAACGTGCAAACTCCACACAGTCAGTCGCCTGAGGCGGGAATTGAACCCGGGTCTCTGGCGCTGTGAGGCAGCAGTGCTAACCACTGTGCCACCGTGCCGCCCAGATAGGCTTCAGATTGGTTCTGCAGGTCGGTGCAACATGGAGGGCCAAAGAGCCTGTAGTGTGCTGTAATGTTCTATGTTCTATGTTCATGTGACTTTGCCATGTTCTCTAACCAGACGCCTTCGAGACAAGGGAGAAGATGATAAGATGCCATCCATCCGTAGGAGACAACGTGGGCTTCTGCTCAGGTTGCAGCAGGAACAGGTATGACCCACTGAATGCCAGGGAAAATGTCGGGCTATCCACTAATACTTCATGAATGAGCATATTTCCCCAAGGTTCCGATGGTTGCAAACCTTTTTTTAATGGTGATATCGTTTTTCCTTGAAATGCCAACAACAAATGCTGCTGAATGTAATGTATATGCTCGGCCTAGGGACAGATTTCCATACCATGGTGTTTCTGAATGCAATTCTCCTACTGGCAATGCTATGCTATGATTATCCTCAATAATGCACATTAAGAGGAGAATTATTAATCAAACCTTGAGAAGAATGATTGTACAATGAGGCCACAATACTTTTAATGCTGCTTGTTGTATTTTGAATTTGTTGATTCCCCCCCCCCTTATCCCTCCATGTGAAAGAAATTAGCTGCCTGCTGTTATTGCAATGGATGAGCTCTCACACATACAAATGAACAGATTCCAGCTCTCGCTGGTTGTCAAGTGCCCTTGATTTGTCTTTAACTTATGACATTAATTGAAAGGATGCATCATTTATTGCCATTTAAATGTTTTACTTTTCACCCTTGCTTTCCCCTTGCCCTTGTACTTTTTTTAAAAACTGCTTACAAGGCATGGTATTGCTGATTAGGAGATCACTTAGTTTGGATTCCTAATTGCGTTGGAAAAGCTGGTGAGCTGCTGCCCATGATCCTGGTTAAAACATTGTCCTGTCTCTTTGTTGCATCTGACTTTGTCCTAAAGCCATCTTTATGGTTTTCACTTTGTCCTGTTTTCTTCATGAATTGTACATTTGAAGTTTGAGACAGAGATTGCAAGCCAAGCCAAATTACGTCACTACCATAAGTTGGAACACAGTGAAATTGAGATATTAATTAACGCTCAAAATTGCTCAATTGTTCTGACCTTGACTTTAGCAATAACAGATCTTGGACAACAAGGTTAGAACTTAAACAAAAACATGCAACTTTAACAGAATGCAGATGAATTACAAGGAAACAAAATTAATATGTACAATGTAAGCTCAATCTGCTTTGAACATTTACCCTACTTACATGGAACATTACAGTGCAGTACAGGCCCTTTAGCCCTCGATGTCACGCCAACCTGTGAAACCAAACTAAAGCCCATCTAACCTACTCTATTCCATTATCATCCATATGTTTATCCAATGACCATTTAAATGCCCTTAAAGTTGGTGAGTCCACTACTATTGCAGGCAGTGTGTTCCACAGCCCTACCACACTGAGTAAAGAATCTACATCTGACATCTGTCCTCCATCACCCCTCAATTTACAGCTACGTCCCCTCGTGCTATCCTTCTGCACTCCACCGACTTTAATGTCATCCACAAATTTACTAACGCATCCTTCTATGCCCTCATCTAGGAGATTTATAAAAATGAGAAGCAGCAGTGGTCCCAAAACTGATCCTTGCAGTACACCTCTGGTAACTGAATTCCAGGATGAACATTTCCCATCAACCACCAAGTCTGTCATCTGACAGCTAGCCAATTTCTGATCCAAACCGCTAAATCACCCGCAGTCACATGCCTCTGTCTTTTGTGCAATAGCCCACCTTGGGGAACCTTAGCAAACACTTTACTGAAATTCATATACACCACATCAACCCTTATCCACCTGTTTGGTCACCTTCTCAAAGAACTCAGTAAGGTTTGTGAAGCATGACCTACCCTTCAGAAAACAGTGTTGATTATCCCTAATCAAGTTATTCCTTTCTAGATTATTATAAATCCTATCTCATGTAACCCTTTCCAAAACTTTGCCCACAACTTGGCTTCCGCAGATTTCTAGAGATTTAACTTATTTTTTTACAGTCTGAGAATTGTTTCTCAGAACTTTCAACAAATCAATCACTGGAAAATAACTAAAGAGAGCAACCAAGAACAGCCAGTCCAGAAGAAGTCCAAACCAAACCTGTCTCCTGCCCAAAACCCAGTCAGAGCCAATTCACTTTGTTTTCCGCCTCTTTTCAACATTCGCTGTTAGCACTCCTTCCTAGATTGTTCAACTTAACATCCAAATTGTCTCTGAGCACAGCAGCACCCTGGTGCTGAAATATCTGGAGTGTTCTTAGACCAGTAATTAATCTGCATCGTCTTCCCAGGCCAGCAGACATCTATCTTTGTTCTCCCCTTTTTTTGTTTTAAAACAAGTTGCTTTTCAAAGTGCAATTCTCAACTTCAGCTCACAGTTCCAAACCAAAACTGAGAAAAATATAGTGATGGTCTCAACAAGTTGCTGATTTTTGTTGGCATAGGTTTTGCCAATCACGCAGTGTCAGGCAGTGTCACGCAGAATTGGAATGTTATGTTATTGCTGTTGGACCCACTACAGATTTGCCAGATTCTGTATTCACTCAACCCAGGCACACTTTCCAACTTACCCAGCAGCAAGAGCTAATACGTAATTCTCGAAAGCGGAAATCTGCCTGTTCATCATCTTTCTCTTCTGCAAAGTACTTGGCTGCTGAGGACAGTTTTCAGGTTTGAGAACTCAGGTTAACTCACCACAGACCTGGAAGCAACCTCCTGAAATAAAATCAGAAATGCTCACTCAAAGTAAGGCATCAGCTGTTGAAAAAGAACGTGAGTAACTCTTTCATGATAATTTTCCATCTGGAGTACTTGACTGTCTGAGTTCGTGTTGACAATACATTTTGTCGAAAAAACCCACAAAGTTTTCATCAAGAACAAGCATTATAAGTTGTAAACGTTGCACAGTGCCACTTGGAAACTGTGCAACTTAGAACTTAATGGGTTATGGAGTTGTGTGCCCTGACTTCATTTTTGTCTGTACTCTGTCGTCAAAATAAATTTATTGACGACGTAAAGACGGGTTTGGTTGGTCTCTAACATGGTAATACATTGTATACAATTTCATCACAGGCTGGAATCAGGCATCTTCAAGAAGCCAACAAGGCTGCTCACAGGGCGAGGCAGCTGATTCTGAAACAGCAGGAGGAGGTTCAACATATGCTCCAAACCACCACCAAAATTCAGGAGAGACTCAAATCTGCTGGGGAGAGCAAGTTGGTTAGTATCCCACCATTTGCAAACTCCTGAACTGTTCAATGCAAGGTTACTATTAAAGTAAGGAATTACTTACTCAGCAGCATGAATGATGGGTGATCACTTTCAATCCAAGCTTGCTATCAGCCAGGTTTCTGTTCTATATTATCATTACAATATAAATAAAACTTTTAATATTTTACAGAAAAGATGTAAGAATGGTTTGTCTGCCACTGAGAAACATCAACTTAAGCCTCGGTACTTTTATTAAGTTGATAACATGTTCACATGTTCCCTTGTATCGAGGCCAAATCTCTGCAACCTAAAGCTGTATATGCAGGAATACCTGCTGCTGCCGAGAATGCCATCCTTTGTATTCATCGATATCGTGTTTTGTTCTGCATTCGGCAGAAGTGACAGCACAAGAAATGGAGCTTTCAGCCCAATGTATCTGTGCTTCTGTTCTTTCACTCCCTGCAATCTGGCTCCTACCTGTTATCAGCATATCCTACAAAGGTGTCAAAACATTTTTGCACTTGATCATGTGCATAGGAATGGGACTAGGTTGTTGAACCACTCATCTGTTTGCACTTACTTCTATTATAATTGATTTACATCTCCCTCCCTTAATCTGTTTCCCTGAATAAACGTTCCCAAGAAACAAAAAAATCAGACTCACTTTTAAAATGTTCAATTAATTCAAAGCTCAATTAATTCAAAACTAATGAAACGCTCTGCCTGCCTGAAAGGAAATGATGTTGCTTAGTTGCAGAAACCTGTCTTTGAATCTCATCTGTGTTTCACTGCTACTAATTCTGGAGCTGTTTCCTTTTAACTTTCCATGCGTCCATCTTGGTATCTCTCAGGTTCCAACTCGACAGGAGCAGCGGGATGCAGAACAACCAGGAATGGAGAATGTTCCCAAAATGAGCCCCGCTTCCAGTCCCCTACAAACAGATACGGAGACGTGGAGTCCCTCCTCTGTTTCAACTTCAGGCAGTGAGACCAGCAGCATCATGCAAAAACTGAAGAAGATGCACAGTCATATGGATGAAAAGTAATATCTCTTATGGCTCCTTATAAGGCATATTGCTGTGAAAGGCTGGCAAGCCAACCAGCTCATTTGTCAGCTGGTGATGTTATAGAGAGGGTGAGAAAGAGAGAGACAGAGTGGCTCTGAGCAGAGAAAAATATATGAAGTCCATTTAACTCTGTTTTTCAAAGACAGTGTGTTTGCTGCATATGGTGCTTCTAATTATCCCCCCTGAGGTATTGTCATGTTTGACCCTGTGACTGGGGCAGCAAAACATCAATATGGCCTCACTGCTACTGCTCTCCAAGTGGTGGAGCTTTTTTCTTACCCTCATCTTCTTTACTTACACCCATTGCCCTGGTGTAACAGTCTCAGAATGGGATTGCAATGTGAAAACTTTCACTGGTGCAAAGCTTGCTTTGCCTTTCAGTGGAGTGTGTTGGGAAACTGGAGGTACATGCAAATGTTGCAGGAATTGTTTTTCCTGGTGGAATTATCAGCTTGACATCATTGTGTAAGCTTTTTTATCCTATGAAGGCAATTGAGTACACTACAGAGGATGTAAACAGGTCTTACTAGGGCAGTACCATGGCTCAATGGCGAGCCTGCTGCCTCACAGTGCCAGGAACCCGGGTTTGATTCTAACTTCAGGTGACTGTGTGGAGTTGGCACATTCTCCCCGTGTCTGCATAGGTTTCCTCCCGTGGTCCACAAATATACATGTTAGGTGGATTGGCCATGCTAAATTGCCCATAGTGCCTAGCGATATGCAGGCCAGGTGAATTAGCCATGGGAAATGCAGAATTACACTGATAGCGTAGGGGAGTGAGTCTGGGTGGGATGCTGTTCGAAGGGTCATTATGGACTCAATGGGCTAAATGGCCTGTTTCCACACTGAGGGATTCTATGATTTGTTCCAATCAGTTCACATCAGTGTTACTGCTCCACCTGAGACTCCTGTCACCTTTGCTCATCTATTACCCTGACCCTCTATTCCTTTCTCCCTCTAATCTTGTCTATCTTCCCCTTAAACACCCGTATGATATTTGATTCAACCACTCCCTGTGCAGTCTTCATTGTTGTAATCCAATTCTGCAGAACTTCCATATCTCCCTGATGGATTTCTTGGTGACTACTTTGTGGCCTCAAGGTATGTTCTTCCCTGTGAAAGGAAACATTCTGTCTGTATCCAGTCTGCTGAACCCTCTCAACATTTTAAAGACCTCTATTATGTCCCTGTTTGACCTTCTTTCAGAGAAAAGAGATGTAGCTTGTTAACCCTTTCCTGACATGTGAACCCACACATTTCTGTGACCAACCTTGTCAATCTTGTCTGTGTACCCACTTCAGTTTCCCCTTTTTCTATTTATAGTATGATGATCAGCCTGCACACAGTATCCAAGTGTTGTTTAAGCAAGGTTTGATTCAGGTTTAGCATATTTAATAAATAATTAGATAGGGATGATGTGCTAGACTACTGATGTTTTTTTCTGATCTAATTAATTTAAATAAATGTGAGGTACTGCATTTTGGTAAGGCAAATCAGGGTAGGACTTAATGGGAAGGTCCTGGGCAGTGTTGCTGATCAAGGAGACCTTGGGGTGCAGGTTCCTAGTTCCTTGAAGACGGAGTTTCAGTCAGACAGGATCGTGAAGAAACCGTTTGGTGTGCTTGCCTTTATTGGTCAGTGCATTGAGTATAAGAGTTGGCATGTCCTGTTATGATTGTACAGGAGGCCACTTTTGGAATAATGCATTCAGTGCTGGTGTGTTGTGAAACTTGAAAGGATTCAGAAAAGATTTACAAGGATGTTGCTAGGGTTGAAGGTTTCAGCTATAGGGAGAGGCTGAAGGGTAACCTTAAAAGTTTATAAAATCATGAGGGGCATGGATAGGGTGAATATCCGTGATCTTTTTCCCAGGATAGTGGAGTCAAAAACTAGAGAGCATAGGTAAGAAAGGAAAAATTTTAAAGTTTCCTAAGGGGCAACTTTTTCACACATGTATGGAATGAACTGCCAGAGTTGGTGGTGCAGGCAGCAATAATTACAACATTAAACAAGGGTTTGTAAGCTGTGGTTGGGCTGTTAGGAAGGCAGTGCTTGACATTCTCCCACTATCTAAGTCAGAAAGAGATTTGGAGCTGGGGTTGGATTTGATGAGCTCTGTTGCCATTTGAATCCGAGCAGAAGGGTTTGTGTTGAGGTAGAGGTGTCGCGAGGTTGGCTACAAATGTTTTGATGGAATATTTGTAATTTCTCCTTAATAATGTGAGGTTTTCTTGAGTATCTAAAGATAAAGCAATTTTGGGATGATACTCAGCTGTTTTGTTTTTCTTGTTTTGCTCCTTTTGTTGTAAACATTGCTCTCCTGTCACCACTACTTCTCTATCCTTACGTCTCATCACTGGGCTTCTCTCAGTGTCTGTTTTCCCAACGTACATCCCAAATTCCAGCTGTACATCAGCAACCAGCTGGTCAGGTACTGTGCAACTTCTGCTTCTCACTGATCGAGCATGCTCTGTTTCATCACATGCATGTGGATGGTGTGGGGGATGGTGGAGGGTCAAGGGAAAGGAATTGTGTAGTGAAATGTGCATTCCTTTGGCTTAGTTGTGGCTTCACATAGATGCAGAAAGCAGCTAGTTGGCAATATACTGCAGACTTTATAATTAATCTGGAACCTGCTTTTAAAGGGGTATTACTGTGAAAGCAACAAGTTGAAGTTACACAAACAATCTTGAGCTGCTCATGCTAACGGGATACAATACCCTGTTTAACGTTGAATTGGACTTTCGCAAATCGTCTGGCAGAGTTAGCAGCCCACTAATCTTGATAAATGTAGCTTTAAGAAATCTGAAATTTGAAATGTAAGCTTGAACTTTCAGATGGCAGTGCCTCTTTAAGAGTGCAAATGTGTCTTTGGTGAACATATGAGGTTGTCTGATGGATATGAAAACTTGATTGGCATGTAACCATCACAGTCGACATGAGTATCTCCAACTACATGCAGCTACTTTTGTTAAAATGCCTGTCAGTTTAATAGTGCTGTCAGATCTCAAATCTTTGTTTATAATTGAAAGTACCAATAAGAAATAATATTCAGTGCTCAGGGCTGCATTTAGTAGCAACTGGACAAACTCAGGAGCATTTTGGATGAGTTTAGCAGTGGCAGGAATTCTGTATTGATTTCTAATTTGAATTTAATCTTGCTTCAGAGCTACTTGATTTCCCCTTTTTTATTTTGTTTTGAACTGCATTCAAAATTAAGTTTGTTACTTTAATACTTTTCTGCAGCTCCTTCGTGGACTCCCACAGAAAAGATAATCACATCTCCCTCTTTTTGCTTTGGATCAGTGTTTTTGCAAGTTGACTGTTGGTATTTCTACCGTACAGGATCTGTTATGGGATTAATATACCATCTTCTTCCTGTTCAGTTTTCAAGAGAAAAGGGCTTGGCATTGATGGCAGGGTAACTTACCTGGGATCTTAACTGGATCAGCCACATAAATACTCTGGCTGCAAGAGCAGCCCAGCAGCTGGGTGTTCTGCGATGATTAACTGACCAAAGCCTGAGAGGCACTTTTTGGGAGAGTGATGGAATACTCTCCATGTGCTTGCATGAGTACTGCTCCAATAGCAAGGAAAATGCTTGACATTGTCCTGAGCAAAGCAGCCCACTTGGTTGACACCCCACCCATTGATTTCCTCCTCAATGGCACACATTTGCAGCAGTGTGTACCAGATATGAGATGCACTACAGCAACTAACCAAGGCTCTTTTTACAGCACCGTCCAAACCCATGTTCTGTGCCATCTAAAGACAATGGGAGCTACTGCTCCCTTACTAATGCTACCACCTCCCAAATCCCTTCCAAGCTGCATAACATTTTGAATTGGAATTATATCACTAAACCTGGAACACATCCTGACAGCACTGTGGGTGTACTTCAAGAGGGCAGCATACACCACTGAAGGGCAATTGGGAACGAGAACAAATGCTGGTTTCATTGGCACTACTCTTATTCCTTGAAACTATCTTCAATGAAAGCAAGTAACACAAATATACCCCTTGGTACAGTGCAGCTGTGTACACAATCACCAGAGACTGTGCTTTTAACTTTATCTGTTCTAAATAGTATTTTTGTTAGAACGCTGCATCTAACTGAATATTTATTCATTAAATAATCATGAGAGAGGAAAAGGTTTTGTCATTTTGCAGCAATGGAATAGTATTTTGTGATAATCCAGTTTAATTGAAGATCTCTTTGTCTTATACAATGTGATGTGAATGTTTAGATTACATGTCGGCTGTACTACATTTCTGAAAGAAATTCACCCAGAATTAGTGAAATCGTTGAAAAATATTGCAGAATTTGAAGTGTGAATTATGTTTGTTGTGTGAATGTTGTAATATTGGAAAGCTAATATAAACTAGCACGTTCTCCCAGGGTGAATTAAATACCACCGGAACTTTGTAATAATTATGCTTGTGTAAACCTTTAAAGAGTCTGTAAAAAAGAATAAGCTTTTTCTTTTGTGATCCAGATTAGCAATTAACATGTTTTAGAAGTATTTGTATATTTTTGCTGTTCGTAACATGAAAAGCAAGATAATAATAAGCCCCTTGAGCCTGCTCTGTCATTCAGTATGATCATGACTGATCATCCAACTCCATACCCTAGTCCCACTTTCTCCCCATACCATTTGATCTCTTTCGCCCTAAGAACTCTCTCTCACCCTTGAAAATATTCAATGTTTGTCCTGAAATACATTTTGCGGCAGAGAATTTTGTTGGTTCAACACTGTATGAAGAAATTTCTCCTTATCTCAGTTCTGAATAGCCTAACCTATATCCTTTAGACTATGACCACTGGTTCTGGCCTACCCCACCATGAAGGCCAACATACCATTTGCCTGCTGCACCTGCATGCTTACTCTCAGTGACTGGTGTACAAAGACACCCTTTGTTGTAACTCTCCCTTTCCTAATCTATTCAGATAATCTCGCTGTCTGTTTTTGCAACCAAAAATCTCACATTTATCAAAATTATCTTTCATCTGCCATGCATTTTCCCAATTACTCAACTTATGTAAATCACACTTGAAGCATCTCTGCATCCTCCTCACAGTTTCCCCTTCCACCCAGCTTTGTGTCACCCACAAACTTAGAAATAGTAATAGTTCCCTCATCAAAATCATTTGTATATATTGTGAATAACTGGGTTTGAACCACTGATCCCTGCAGTACCTCACTGGTCACTGGCTGCCACTCAGAAAATGGCCTGTTTATTCCAGCTCTTTGTTTCCTGTCTGCCAACTAGCTCTCTGTCCATGCAAATACACTCCCCCCAATCTCTCACATTATATGCTAATTTCTTATGTGGGACCTGATCAAAAGCATTCTGAAGTCAAAGTAACACCCACTGGTTGTCCCTTATCAATTCTACTCATTAGATCCTCAGAATTTCAGTAGATTTGCTAAATATGATTCCCCTCTTTTAAATCCATGCCGACTCTGTCCAATCCTGTCACTGTTCAGTAAGAAACTTGACTGTACGCCAATATAGCTTGTAAATGTATCTGCTCCCAGAATTTGGAAAGCAGGCACACTGCCCTCCAAAGAAAAATCTGCTGTCGCAGGCTTCACTCTTATTGCATACATTTATTGTCCACTTCTTTCATGTGATCATTGATTTTACAAACAATTTCCAAAATTCTTTAAATCCTGAAGAAATGTGATGCTAGCCCTTTGCCGAAGTGAAGGGAAAGTGTGATGCTTGCTTGTCCTTTGTCTCTATGGATCAGACCAAACCGAACCTTTAGCAAGATGTGGGATGTGTCCCACAAACATTTTTTAAAAAGCAAAGATTATTCTCTGAGATTTAAGTGTTCAATTAGGTATGATCAAAAAACCTCGCAAAAATTGAGAGTTTGTTTTCAGCCCCTTTCGAGAGACATGCTCTAGGCCGACAATTTTGTGACATGTGATCATTCTTTGATAAAGGTGGCTGTGTCCAACACTGCAGGATGTTGTGCTGAAGTGCCTAATTGGGTGGGTGAGCTTTATTACTGGTGTAACTTGGCTCATTTTGAGATGGAATGCTACTGTGAGTTAAATCTTGTTTTTAAACTGAGGTGTCCTTGTGTAACTCAAGTGTGGAAACTGTGCTCACGTTTACGCTTTTGACTCACTTTTGCAGATTAGTATTTTTCCGTTCTGTTTTATAAATGAAGTTTTATAGAAAATGCAGTGCTGGCGAAACTCAGGTCCAGCAGCATCACTGAAGAGAAAAGTCCAGTGACCTGTTGTTCGTTCAGACAGAGAGTTAGTGAACTTAAAACATAACCTTTCTTTCTCTTCGCAGATGCTGTCAGACCTGCTGAGTTTCTCCAGCACTTTGTTTCTTTGGTTCAGATGTTCAGCATCTGCAGTTCTTTGTTTTGTTACAGATGCTAATAATTTGACTTGGGGAGCGAGAGGCAGCAACTGTGATAAATTAGGATAAAAATCCCCCACTATGGCAAAAAGACACATAATTCTTTACACTTTGCAAAACACTGTACTGTAAATAGGAAATGCAATTGAGCTAAATGCAAGAAGGCATAGCATCTGACTTGTCTCAAACCTCTTACTAAACTTGTGAGGACCAGGCTATCAGAATTTTGTTTGCTCGCTTCCTTTGAGATCACAGTTCACTAATGTCCCAGTACCAATCCCTGGGCCTGCCAGGTTACCAATTGCAGTGGGGTGGGGAAATCTGTGTCAGACTGAAGTTTTTTTTAAGAGCAGCATTGCACATTGAAGTTGATGGTTTTGACTAATATTGCATCAGCAAACTTGGAGGAAATCCTTTTGAATGTGTTGATTAACTGCACTGAGCCTATTTACATGCAGTAGTGCTGCAATGTTCTAGGATGTGTGAAGTGTACAAGGAGACCTTGCCCTGAATTTTGTTTGTGTTGTGAAACTATAACCCAAACATTGTTGAATTTAAAAAATAAGAATTATACATTTTGAGCTGCAGGTTAATGTCCGATTTTAGAAATGAATATCGGCAGCTAGCTGACACTTCCTTTCTCTCTCTCCCCCGTCCTGCTTGCATGTCCATCAGGTTCCTCACTAAACGGGAGCAGAAACTGATGCGTCGGCGACGGCATGCAGAGGAGCTGCTGGAGTGGAAGCGGCGGCTCGATGCTGAGGAAGCTGCGATCCAGCAAATGGAAAATCAGGCTCTGGCTGCTTGGGACAAGGAGCTCATGGGAAAGAGAGAGGCAAGGAAGAAGATTCCCAAATCGAAAGGTAATGTTAGCCTCTGTTTCTTGTTTGTTTGTTTTCTCTTCGAGACAGTAATGCATTTACTGTGGTTCTGACTACTTTGAAGTGCACTTTGGTATCGCTGATTGTCATGTGAGGTGATGTATTGATGTGTAAATGTCATCAGTCTGGATTAATGCAGAAGAAGCAAGGTGTAAACCTGGCCTTTTATTTTGCCTGTCTCATTCATTCAAGGAAATCACATTTCCCAAGCAACTGATGTCATCCATTTAATCAGCATAGGTCAGATGTTGGAATTATCATCTTTCTCAATGGTACCTTGACACAATAGCCCAGTATAATTTCCCACTCACCCTCTCGAGGGAGGCTGAAGTTTCAGATTTGAATTCCTTTCACTGCTGGTGGTTGCATATCACTTGCAGAGTTGAGAAGCAGCAAAAGTTGTAATCAGTGTGAGAACTTGGACGTTGTTTACACAAGACTATGTGGCCACTTTGTTAACACGGAAGAATCTAATTTTCTTTGCAAGTTCCACCATCTTGCATGGTCGGATGATGACATGAGTTCTGTCACAGGAGGTTTTCCCCCTCGTTTGGCTTATTACTATATTGTCACTGTAATTGGGGCCGACAGCCCAGAGTTAAGTCAGCATCGGTGTGGTAGATTGTCTGTTAACATCGCGTTCTGTCAGTTTCCTTTGGAATCTCTGAAGTTGAACAGTAAGAGCTGAATGCCTGTGCAAGTTTGATTTCATTGGTCTGTAACTTCAGTCATGTTACACCTGTCTAAATTGGAGAAAGAATGTCACTAGCTTTTCAGAAAAAATTGCACACCACTGAAGTATACAACAAAGGAAAGTCAACTCCAACAGTTTGCCTGTTTCTGACTCTCCAGCTGTGTCCCTTTGCCACTCCAGCCTCTCATTTGCTATCCTCAGCTGTTCCACACCCTTTATATCTCAGCAGCATGTTCCAACGTTGAGTAAACCCAGCATTTACTCATCACAAACCTGTCTCTGTAAAGTTACATGCCTCCTGCCTCATCATCCACAACTCTCACCCAGAGACTTGACCATTCCATCCTCTTCTGGTCAGATTTCTGTCCTTATACTCCATGAATGTGAGCACTTCCAAACGTCTGGAAAGAGCGCTTATTCTGAAAATTATCAGACTGTCCTTAATTGACCTTTGCTCCCAATTTTTCAACATCTCCAATCTAATTTGCACATTTAAGAAAGCCCTTCATGATGAATCCCTGTCTCTCTTTGTGACTTTTAGTCTAACATCATCCTTCAACCTCTTGTGGTCTTCATTTCCCTTCCAGAGTTAACCTAAATCATGGCCATGTATAGTAGCCCAATGGCCGAATTCATTTCCAAATCCCATTCCTCTCCTGACCTTCAAATGCACATCTTTTGCAAGCTTTTAGTCTCTAGCTTCTCATTTTGGCTTTTTCCTCAATATGGTTCTAACCATGCTCACCGTTACTGACTGCCCACATAGTTCTGCTGTGTGATCGGCCGGTATGTACGGTGGGACTGCAGGTCTGAGGAATTGATGTGTTTGGTGACACTGTGGCCCCCAAGTGGTCAGCGTGTCCATTGCGTGAGGCTTTGTCAGTGGTACAGCAGGTTTGATTAAAGTTGTTGAACAGGTTGTGAGAAGTGTCGCCAAGAGTTATGCAGGTTTGCATATATCTCTTATCCGCTAATGTTAGTGTCCAAGTTGAATTTGATTGTAACGAGACCTGTTAACATCCATTGGGTGGATGTTCAACAGAAACTACGTCAGACCAGAAAAATCCAAGGGGAAATTAACTTTGCTTTTGCTGAAGATGCTGTCAAGATTTAGACACTGGTTCTTGCAGCAGCTGAGGAGCTGTGCAAATGGCAGGAACTTGGCCATGATCTGGGGGATTTGCAAATACCCCCAGACTTTGGGAATTATAAATGGAAGGATGACGAGAGTGTCAGCAGAAGAGCTTATTGTGAGGTGAGACCCAGATTTTGCATTTGAAAACAAAATTATTTTTTCTTAGTTTAGCAAGAAAGGTATGGGTGAAGAGTGCTCCACAGCAGCTCTGATTGATGATATGTATAACAGAGCATGTTAAAAACATTATCTCGATCCTGATGACTGTATTGAGTTCAATTTACCATTTTGCCCCTTCCCTAAAAATCCAAAGTCCCTTTCTCCTCCACTGTTTGTACTCTCCCATTATTAATTTATCATCCTCATCATCATCATACTGTTATCCATTAAACCCCATCTGTCATAACTTTGCCCAGTCTGAGAATCTGCAGATTCTGTTTCTATTTACATAATATATGGTGTCCCTTCCAGCCACTCAGTACTTTTTTTCAAATTCTTCTCTATCGTTTCTGTCTTTCTATTGCTGTTTCCATTGGTTGATAATACAAGATTTGATTATTATTCACCTTCTTAAAACTCTCTAGAATCTTGACTGGAATCTAGAATTTAGAATCATGGGTCATTCCATAACTTTCAGATAAAGAAAGCCTTAAAGGTTGAACTTCTCAATCTGTGATCATGTTTGTACCTCTTTTCCTGATAACATCTTGAGAATTTGCACGATGTTGAGATTCCCAAAATTGACCAAAGTATTCTAAGATCTTATGCAACTTAACGTGGCTTAAATTGTTTTTGTTTATGTGGCCTTTGTTCTTATCTGATTAGGCAAGAGTTTTTAAAAAAAGATTTTTAGTGCTGCTTTGAAGAGGAGTGGAGTTCTCCCTCATGGTCCCGGTCAATCTACGACATGAGTCTGTATGACTAAACGTTTACTGAACCATTTCTCTAATTTGTGGTAACTTGCTGTGTGAAAGTTTGTTGCAGCTTTTGACGATATTATAATTAGTGGCTATACTTCAAAGGTTAGGAACAACATGGTACAAGTGTGAAAAGTTATATATGTTTGCAAGTTGTTTTTGACAATTTGAGGTTAAGGTGGGTGACTTGAGCATTGGCTACAAAGTATTGTCCAGCACGCAGACCAAGTTCTTTACTATTACAACAATGCAACTTCTATTTTACTGTGGCACTGACATTGAAGTGTACACTGGATTACTCCTCCCAGTAACTCAGACTTGAAACACTGCAATGTGAACTTTTTACCACGGTCTAAAGTCAACATCAAGCTGCTCATTGTCTAGCCTGACTTCCCTTTGAGCACAGTTTGTGAAGTGTTGCACTTTGCCAGGGACTGAGAATGGGCATGTGTAAATCAGCTTTTCATTCACAGAGCAAATTTGGGACTGTTCATTTCCTTTGTTTTGTCTTTATAACTCGACTCTAATGTATCTTCAGTCTGAGCTGTTTCGCACAGCAACATTTCTGGGCATGTTACTTGCCTTTGACAGTATAAGCCGAGAAACCTATCAAAATCTTCCTGCTTGGAGCCATGTGAGGCAGTGGTCAGTGGCGAGGTCATATAGCTTTGAAGCACTCATCTGTTAGATTGAGAATGATTTGACCTTCTTGAAAGGCTGGGTGCGCTATATGAATCCATGTCAGCCCCAATATTTATTGTGAGACTTCCCACAGCGCTGATCTTCAGTTAGCTGCCTACATTCAATTAAAGGCAGAACTTTTTTGGAATTTGACAAAGCAGAGGTTTCTTCAAAGATGCTGTAGGCAAAGTGCTGAACTATGAAATGCAGTAAATCAATCAGTCAATAATTAATCATTTCTCAGCCAAGGTCTTAGGCAAGGGAAAATGTCAAACCTTCTCTCAATTTGGGAGCATCGCATGTTACCTTAAAGTAGTATTGTCTGTGCTTTTGGATCTCACTACTGTTATTCATTGCAATTATAATTAAGTTTTAAAGCATTTCGCAGATTTTTGTTTGATTGAACATGCTTTGAGTTCCATCCAATTTTACATAATTCAGAATGGGGGAAGAATTAGAAGGTCGAAGCATCAAAGTCTTCATTGAGTAGTTTTAGGGAAGGCTAATGGATTGGGGGTGGTTTGGTCTGTATTTAGGGTGTGTGCAACAGCTGCCATTTCTCCTGTGCTTCTACCCACAGATCTTCATTTCTAATGAAGTTTTAAAGTTATTTGGGTTGAACGAAGAGCAACATCAGAAGACGGCTTGGCAGAAGTTGAAGAAATTTGGCAACAAACAACGTGATCGGGTGGACCATATTTTGGTAAGTGCTTCAGTTTAGGAACTGTTCAGTTTTATATTGTACCACTGCATCACAATTATGAACACCTCATCGTACATCTAAATTTTCTATTATTTCAAATGACAAAGGCTTTATCTGTCTTTGGCTTACCTGTCTGGCTATCCTGCATTTGTCCAGAAAATGCTTCAACTTTCTGACTGAATTGAAAACTTGGCCCTCGCTGGAATAATTTGCTGAAACTCAATACCTGCTATTCATTAGTTGCCACAAAAGTTTCAAAGAAATTCAGAAGTACATTGAATTCCTTACTTACCTAATAAAAGCAAATTACTGCAGATGCAGGAATTGGAAACCAAAAGAGAAAATGCTGGAAAATCTCAGAGGGTTTGGCAGCATCTGTAACGAGAGAAAAGAGTCAGTTAGACTCGAAATGTCAGCTCTTTTTTCTCCTTACAGATGCTGTCAGACCTGCTGAGATTTTCTAGTATTTTCTCTTTTGGTTCCTCACTTACCTGTCTTTTAGACCCAGTTTTACAGTAAGTACAGGTCAGGGTTCTTTGCTTAACAAGAGTTACATTTTGTTACAAAAAAATGCAAATAATTACCAACCACTGGCATATAACTACTAACTAAAACTAACAACCCCTCCCACATGCATTCCTCATTACACATACACAGACAGAAAGACAGGGACAAAGTGCACTGGGTGTTTTGCATAAAGGGAAAGACTGGGAATGTACTTCCAATGTTACCTATTGATGGCTTTTCCTGAGATAATCCTTGTGCTGATCAGAATGCTGTTCCTTGATCTTCCTTCTCCAGATGCTTCCATTGGTTTTCAGAAGGCACAGTGTGACTAGTTCACACGTGTACAAGTCTGTAACTTATTAATTAATAGTCACAGCTTACAGCAAGTGCTGAAGGGAAAAGAAGCTGGTTTTCTTCAGGCTTTTTACTGCAGAGACAGATCCTTAACTTGTGGAGATCTGGTGATTTCTCAATTCATTTGTATCCAGCCCCAGCTGATCAGTTACCTGGGAGCCAATCTCCGTTTTTGTCCAAAGGATATTTGTCTGTGGCCTAGTGACTAGTTAGCTACTTACTATTGACTGAAGCTCCCGTTGAACACAGCCCTTGGCTGCAGCTTGTCTGAAAGCCATCTAATACTGCTTGAACTGTGTGAGTAGCAATTAGTGCATGTTAAGGAACTTGCTACTGTGAAGTGCCAGCAATCCCTGAACAATCCTTGGGTTTTAAAATTGCTTTATTCCCATTTGAGTCCAAAATCAAAAGTATAGAAAAATTAGAAGACAGTTTTTGCAGACCTTTCCAGTCCTTCCCATGTGTTGGTATGTCACAGCACAACATGTGTCAGCAGATTGATGAGTTTAACAGGTCTGTAAGAACACCATTATCTTCAGGCCACACCACCACCTTGACTTGGTCAGATATCACCTTTCCTTTTATGTTTACATGTTTAATCTCCTGGAATCCCTGAGTTTGCAGTGCTGTGGGAGTACCTTCAACACGTAGGCTGCAGCACTTCAAGAAAAATATCTTTCCATGGAGAAATGGGGGGGCAGCATGCATCCCAACACTGAAGTTTTAAAAAATTGGGTGCTTGATATGCCAAAAAAAATCAAATTATTGCTTTTTTACCCTCTTTGGATCAAACACTTCCAGCTGATAGTGTGTGTCCATTAGGCAAGGGTTGAAAGTCTCTGCTCTGCATCAGCTCAAGTAGAGATACCGTCAGGCCACAGCTACACCAGGGCAGAGGGCCAGCCTAAAGTTACAACATGTAATTCAGTTACACTCACCAGCTCTTTCCATGTGGTGGGTATTCCTTTCTGGCTGTGCGTGCTGAGTAAAACATCTCCACTCGTTTATTATGTTACTGGCAACATTGGTGATTGATCTCACTGGTTTGAGGAGTTGTGACATTGGAATCAAATTCAAAACCAGGTAGGAACAGGATTAAGCCAGCAGCACCCTTCAGTCTGTTCTCGTACTCCTAATCATAGCTGATTTGTATCTTAATTCTGTATATTGATTTCCTAATTGCTCCTAACTGTTACTTGACCTTACAAATATCTCTCAACACTCATATTGAAATGCTGTAACAGTCACAATAGTTTTTAAGGCCAGAGGGAACCCGATTATTTTAGTATTGTTTGTGTGACAAAAGGCTTCTTCACATCACCCCCTAACCAACCTAAGTCTTATTTTCCTGCATGCCCTATTTCTGGCATGCCTCACTAAAGGAATTAGTTTCTCACTTCCTTCGCTGTCAAATCGTTTAACCATCTCAGTCACTTCTATCGATCCATCCCCTAGTCATCAATACTCAAGAGAACGCAGGCCTCGTTTATCCAATAAAAGTAAAAAATGCTGGAAATATTCAGGTCAGACCTAATTTATGTAGCCAGTCCTTAACCTTCCCAGCCTTGGTATTGTTTTGTACAAGAATAACTAGTGACTCTCCATTGATCTCACAGTGAGCCCTCCAGAACTCCTGTCCAAGCTCCACTGCTGTGTGGGAATGGCCACTTGTGTGATCCTGGACACAAGGAAAGTGGGAGGCCTGAAGTCTGAGTGATTTCAGGGCAAACACTGCTTGGTACGAAAGGAAAGAGCTGTAACAAATAAATCTTGATATAAAAACAATAACACCTCCTCTGTTTTTTCTGGCAGGTTCAAGAGCTTTATGAGGAGGAAGCCAAATGGGTGAATTATGATCAGAATGAGCTTTGTGTGAAGATGCAGTTGGCAGATGATATTTTTGAAGCTCTGATAAAAGACACAATAAAAGTAGTGAATCAGATTCACGGGCAACAGTTAAAACTCATGTTATCCTAACACGGGCCATGCCATCGGCCAACTTGTGGATTCCAGAAGGAAACCAAACCTCATGCCCCGAGCAGAAGAGAATCCACCTCGGCCTCTGAACTCCTCTCTCTGATTGAGTTTTGACATCTGGCATAGAATTTCCTCAATAAGTAGCTGGTTTGGGATATCGATCCTTACTGGCGTCAGCCGACTGGCAGGATGTGGATACCAGAAGTGCCAATCTTTCTCCCTACCTATTTATATACAACCCAAACCCATTTATTTATCCAAACTGTAGCATAGACTTGAATTCAAAGAAGTTTGCACATTCAATTTTGTTTTTGTATTTACACCTACATTTACCTTTTTAAAAAGTATATCTAGTGGTGCAATGATATGTGTCTGGTGTATGTTAGCTCTGAGAGTTGAAACAATGGCTGATATCAGACACTGAATACTCCCTCTGAGTGAGGAGGACTATATCTGCATGACTGAAGTGGAAGGCAGAGGTATTGAGGATTTTAAATACTTGCACTTACTTCATTATGATAAGTCTTGATTTTATTTTTTGGTTTTAAATGGGCGGCACGGTGGCTCAGTGGTTAGCACTGCTGCCTCACAGCGCCAGAGATGCGGGTTCAATTCCTGCCTCAGGTGACTGACTGTGTGGAGTTTGCATGTTCTCCCCGTGTCTGCGTGGGTTTCCTCCGGGTGCTCCGGTTTCCTCCCACAGTCCAAAGATGTGCAGGTCAGGTGAATTGGCCATGCTAAATTGCCCGTAGTGTTAGGTAAGGTGTAAATGTAGGGGCATGGGTGGGTTGCGTTTTGGCGGGGCGGTGTGGACTTGTTGGGCTGGAAGGGCCTGTTTCCACACTGTAATGTAATCTAAATCGTAATCTAATCTAAATTATTTCAGAAAGGACAATTGATTTTTATTCATGTAAATGGACTGTATTTGTGATATTCGTTTTCAGGAAAAAGTTGCAAACTTTGAGCAGCTTTTGAGATCACTTGCACTGATTCAGAACTTCTTCAGAACTTTCTCTCTCTCTTTCTCTCTCCTTCAGAACTCACTCTCTCTTGCTCTCTCTCACTCTCGCTCTCACTCTCTCTCTCTCTCTCCATACGACAGGAATCTCTCTTTCTCCCTCCTTTCTCACCACTCCTGATCATTTCTGTTGCATGCTGCTTCTATCTGTTAATTTTCCCTAATGTTCCTCTTTTTTTAGTAAATATTTATTGAAAAAATATTATCTTATAATACAGTAATGTCAATAAACTGCCGGCTGTTGTTCAAGATACAGTTGTCTCATATTTGCTTAACTAAAACCAAATCAGCACAAACTCAAATTAAATAAACTAACATTAAATTTAATGTGGTGGGCGGCATGGTGGCACAG
Source organism: Chiloscyllium plagiosum (assembly GCF_037043375.1). Lineage (NCBI taxonomy): Eukaryota > Metazoa > Chordata > Chondrichthyes > Orectolobiformes > Hemiscylliidae > Chiloscyllium > Chiloscyllium plagiosum. The sequence continues at coordinate 113,989,777 of NW_028270147.1, read as the reverse complement.
TGGTTAGCACTGCTGCCTCACAGCGCCAGAGACCCGGGTTCAATTCCCGCCTCAGGCGACTGACTGTGTGGAGTTTGCACGTTCTCCCCGTGTCTGCGTGGGTTTCCTCCGGGTGCTCCGGCTTCCTCCCACAGTCCAAAGATGTGCACGTCAGGTGAATTGGCCATGCTAAAATTGCCCCTACTGTTAGGTAAAGGGGTAAATGTACGGGAATGGGTGGGTTAAGCTTCGGCGGGTTGGTGTGGACTTGTTGGGCCGAAGGGCCTGTTTCCACACTGTATGTAATCTAATCTTAATTACAATCCACTAAAATTAAATTGCTCTACATTGTACTATATTACATGACTCCATTTGCCGCACCCTCCAACAAGGCTCCTGTCCACAGGAGCAACAGTGATTATACCCGTATTTACGAGACCACCCCCCCCCCCCCTCCCCCACCCACCAACTCCTTGGGGTCCCCGGACCACCACATACAGCCCTCGTGCCTATATAAAGGCCCTAATCAGTACTGCCGACAGATCCATGTTGATGTAAATTAGAAAGGGCCATGTCTTATAAAATTGCTCCATTCCGTGGTGCCCCATACTGTCAGGTAATCTTGTGGGACGTGCTCCATCACAAGTCTGTGCCACCCTGCAAGACCTGGAGGCTTTGCTGATATTCATTTCATTAGGATGTCCTTCCTCTCACAATGTGTACGAATGTTGAATCACCTCCTCCCATGCTCACCCAAAGAGGGAAGTTTCGGTCGTCCCAAAAGGAGGGACACCAGATCCTCCCAAACTTCCATTCCCAGGATTGTCTCCAGCTCATTCACTATGGCCCCCCAGGATCCGCGGATCTTGTAACAGGACCAAAAACAATGTGTAAGGATGTCAATACTGTTTTTACATTTGGGTCATTTCAGGGAAGACACTTTCTTCAACTTTGCTAATCTCTCTGGCTCCATTTGGGCCCTGGGGAGGATCTTCAATTGCATCACTTGTGCCTTATTGCAGATTGAAATTTTCTTTACATCTCCTCATACGTCCTCCCACATTTCTGATGAGATTTCTTCCCTTACTCCTGATTCTAAATCTCCTTGACTCTCTCCATGTCCCCCAAGGCATTCCCTCTCTGCAGATGATATATGGTACTAAATGAAAGACCGCCCCCACATCGGAGCACTCTTCATTCTATATCCGACTTGTCAGGCTGGGTCAAGAACATAGTCTTCTATATGTAATCCCGAACCTGGAAATATCGGAAAAGGTCCCTCTAGGGGATTCCGTATTTCTGACCTAATTGGCTAAAAGACATCAAGACCTCTCCCTCAAATAAATCTCCCAGACAGAGGATTCCTTTATGCTCCCATGCTCTGAAGCTGGAGTCCTTTTATCCCAGTCTAAATCCTAGGGCTCCCACTAACGGGGTGAATAGCAAATTGCCCCCACCCTGCAGCATTATCCTTCATGCTTTACCGTATTTATGCTAATCAGACTTTCACAATGCGCAACCACCGATCTCATCTTATCCATGAACAGTAAGCTTCTGAAGGGACATCTCGCCTGCGAGGCATCTACATCAAGCCACATCAACTTTGAGTCATTACGCACCCATTCACCTACATATGGCAGCAGGACGCCGATATCTCTTCAGATCTGGGAGGTCCACCCGCCCCCACCCCCATATCCTGCGGAAGTTGCAACTTGGTAAATTTAATTAAGTTGCGCCTACAGCGCCAAATAAATGATCCAAGCCATCCCGCAAACCTCCGCAGCACCTGGTTGGGTAATAACAAAGGGAGCATCCTCACAGGAAATAACAACCAAGGAACTTCATTTTAATCAAGGCTATACGGCCGAACCATGGTCTGGGAATTCCCTCCCATCACTGCAAGTCCTGCTTCACCCTCTCAAACAGCGACACAAAGTTAGCTCCATACAGTTGCCGGAAGTGAGGGGTAATAAAAATTCCCAGATAGAGAAAACCTTTCTGTGACCATCTAAAAGGAAACTCCATTCCGTCCTCCAGCTTCAGTAGCTCCACCAATCCCCCCACAGGCAGGACTTCCGATTTTGGAACATTTATTCTGTATCACAAAAAGCTGCTGAATAATTTAATGTTTTGTATTAGCCGGGGTATGGACTATTTGGGGTTAGCTAAAAACAGTAGGACATTGTCCGTATAGAGAGTGATTTTTGTTTCCCCTTCTCCCACCTTTGGTGCCGTTATTTCAGGGTCTTTTCAGACAGTCTCTGCCAGTGGTTCAAGCACCAAGGTAAACAGTCGCAGCAACAGGGGGCATCCCTGTCAGCTGCCCCTCCCCACACCAAAATTACTCAATTTCACATCATGCGCGATTCATCTGTCCCATCAACCAATCAAGTCATACTCTCTACATTTCTCAACCTATCCCCACCTCACCACACAGCTCCCCTAAAACCCACCCTGAGTCCTGAAGAAGAGTTACACCCAAAATGCTGACCCCTGAAGAGATTAGACAGAAAAGATTGGATTGCAACAAGAGTCACAGGTATTTCTTACCTCATCTCATTGAATCAAACTATCGAGCCCATCAATCCTGAAAACAGATTCCAACATTGAAGTCCCATTTGCTGGTTGCAAATGTAAAGTCTCTGTCAGGCTGAAAGAAGGAAGCTCTCGACTGAGAAATGAGTGAGCTTAACCCAGATCCTGAACAACAGCACAACAGAATGGAGTGATATAAATCAGAAACAGTATTAATACAGGGCAGCCTTAATACTGCAGCTAGCACTGAGTGCAGCCAGCACAGAGGGGAATGCTGGGAAGTTTGGTCCATGTGGGAGTTCGGTGAACTCGCGGAAGGAATCTACCTTTGCTTTTCCAAACTGATTTGGAACTGCCACGTCAGCTGCTGGGAGCCTGCACATGCACTTGGTTTGAATGAAGCAAAATGATAAACATGAGAATAGGAGTCTGGTAAGCAGATCAGCTGGGAATTGTTTAGTATGAGGGACTGTCTAAATAGACTGCTTCAGGACATGTCCATTAGGGAAGGTTAATAAATGGAAAGTACTGAAACTTCAAAACAGAGATTGAAGACAATTACTGGTCCAATGAAGGAATGGATATTTTTCATTTGTAAGTGAGATCAATATATTTATTGAATTGAACTGATTCAGCGTAAATACATCTGTAGTGAATGTATAAAACTACAGGAACTCCCACTTGGAGGCTGAGTTGAAAAAAATGATACATTCGGGAGGGGCAGAGATACTTGGAGACTTTGTTCCAGATGGAAGTTATAGGCCTCAGGACTGTACAGTTCAATCCATCGTGTAGTAAAGGGCAGGAGGTTATGACCGGTGAGGGAAGCAGATGGGAGTTGGAGAATACAGTGGGACAGGAAAACCCCTCACTCTTCTCAACTTCAGTGAGAACAAGGCCAGCCTTTCCAACCTTTCCTCATTGCCTGTCCTCGGATGCTGCCTGAACTGCTATGCTCTTCCAGCACCACTGATCCAGAATCTGGTTTCCAGCACCTGTAGTCATTGTTTTTACCTCGTGCATTATCACTTGCTCACTGCTCCCCTTTTACATGATAATGGAGAGAGGACGCTTGCTGGTGCAGTTTTTTTTAATCATCTCAGGATATTGAAAGTTGTGAGCACAGTGCAGTCACTTTCACGGACAAGATGGTGAGGTCCCACAGACAGGAAACAAATGACCAGATAAATCTATTCATAGAGTCATAGAGATGTACAGCACGGACACAGACCCTTCAGTCCAACCAGATATCCCAAAACCCAATCAATCCCACCTGCCAGCACCCAGCCCATATCCCTCCAAACCCTTCCTATTCATTTACCCACCCAAATGCCTCTTAAATGTTGCAATTGTACCAGCCTCCACTACTTTCTCTGGCAGCTCATTGCATACATGTACCACCCTCTGTGTGAAAGAGTTATCCTTTAGGTCTCTTTTATATCTTTCCCCCTCACCCTAAACCTATGCCCACTCATTCTGGATTCCCTGACCTCAGGGAAAAGACTTTGTCTATTTATCCTATCCATGCCCCTCATAATTTTGTAAACCTCTATAAGGTCACCCCTCAGCCTCCGACGCTTCAGGGAAAACAGCCTCAGCCTGTCCAATCTCTTCCTGTAGCTCAAATCCTCCAACCCTTGGCAACATCCTTGTAAATCTTTCCTGAACCCTTTCAAGTTTCACAACATCTTTCCGATAGGAAGAGACGAGAATTGCACGCAATATTCCAACAGTGGCCTACCCAATGGCCTGTACAACTGCAAAATGACCTCCCAACTCTTGTACTCAATACTCTAACCAATAAAAGAAAGCATACCAAACACCTTTGAGCAGGATACCTGAGGGAATCTCTTCAGAATGGGGATCTTGTCAAGCCACGTAAAGGTGGGGGTGGGGGTGGTCGGGGTGTGGTGGTGGTGGAGCCTCAAATGATGGTGCCAGAGACTGTGCAACTTTCAGCAGTGCACCTCGGTCTCAGCCTGGATTCTGTGCTCTCATTTCTGAGGTGGCTTTCAATCCGATGACCATTTTGACTATGAGGCAGGAGCATTGCCCATGGAGCCACGGTAAGTAACAATGTCAACAGTGTGGTTCTGAAAGCCTGAGTCGGCATCTCAGCTCAGAAGGATATCAGCTCAATTATCAAATCTGTTTCTGTCCCTCTGCAGGCTGACCAGGCTGCCGGTGCTTTTCCAACACTCCCAGGTTTCCTCTTGTGCCACAGCTCATTCTCCTGAGGGATAGTTGTGCTCGGAGTCGAAAAGTGTGGCGCTGGAAAAGCACAGCAGGTCAGGCAGTTGTGCTCAGGCCGAGGACATGACCTTGTCCCTCTGTCAGATCCTCTTCAAGAAACTCATGGCTCACCACCACCGCTCACCAGTTCGGAAAGGGCAACAAGCAAGGATGGAGATGGGGACGCGAAGCCTCAAGTGCTGTTCTCTGCAGTTTGGGGGCATGTTTTGACAGCCCTTTGTTAGATCTTTGAGTGTAATTCATTTTTTGCTGATCCTAGTGTCAATCTGAAGGACACCCCACCTTCCTGTCTGACAAACCAGGTGCACCCATTTCATAGCTCTGTTTCTGGATGAGGCTCCAGTCTTTCAAAGAGATGAATTCAAGCCTCACCAGTTTGATCATTCGAATTATATGCCATTTATTCTGATTTCTCCTGAGATGTGGTGGGCGTTGACATGTCGGTTATTTGTTGCCCTTCCCTAATTGCCCTGGAGAGGGTGGTGGTGAATCATGTAATATCTAGGAAGCAACTGACAGTTCATTCCCACTGGAATCCACTGGAATGACTGCATGTTTGTTGATGCCTAATGGATGGAGTCATTTCCCATAATCCTCAGTTGTAGTGCAAGTACTCTATAGTTATGCGTAGGCAGCTGTTTCACTGTGTCCGAAAAATACAAAGTCAGAAGTCACACAACACCAGGTTCTCGCCCAACAGGTTCATTTGAAATCACAAGTTTTTGAAGCGCTGCTCCTTCATCAGGTGTACCCCAGCCCCCCATCACTATCCCCACATTACTGAACAGTACAAATAAACTGGGGCTCTGCGAGGATCTAACCGGCTCCATCTGGAGAAACGAGGAGAGAGAGAGAACAGCTTTCAGACCAGGATACTGATCGCACCACAATGAAAATGTCTTGCATGCTATGAGTTTTCAAAAAAGAAGTGCTTTGATGTGGCTTTTGATTGTCTTCACGGTGTGCTGTTTTGTTCATTCTGTGATATGCATAGACTATGTCAGTATTGGGGATCACAAAGTATGTTCCCTCCATTAAAGACTTTCCAACACACCCTCTCCATCTTGCTTTACTCCTTATAGACTCTTCTACAGTTGTCCCTGTTCCCTCACTCCATCCCGGTCCCAGAGGGATTGATGGCCGGAGTTCATGACCCCGCACTGTGTGAAGGTTGGTGTGAAGTGAGGCCAGTGTGTTGGAGCTTGGGCTCCTGCCTCAGGCCCAGGTGCAGGGGCCTGTTCAACAATCTGCAAATTGTCCTTTTTCTCTTTCTGATCATACTGGAGTTTTCAAGCTGCAGTAATTAGCTGGAAACCAGCTGACTTGTCCAAAATGTTCCCAGCACTGGACAGAGCTCTGCTGTTGAATTTTACTCTTGAGACAGATCCTTATAAAGTGTCTGTTATCTTTACTTTGTTAGAATTCATGTGTCAGATGCTGCTTCCTTGCTCTGGTACTGATAAAATCACCAATGCAGAAAGTTTTCAAGAAAGTGTTTGGTACAATTTCAAATATTGTTTAACAATCTCAAGCTGTATATACATCAGTGTCCGAGTTTAACATCATGGTCTGAGTTTTTAATGGCCCCTCACTCGTGATAATTCAGTTTTCAATGTTTTTCTTCCCTTACATGTTATGAATATGATTGCAAACATATTTTGATGAGATCAGAGCATCATCAACACCATTTGACAGAGTGGGCGGTTGTTGAATTCTCATCCCACAATTGTCTAGCGTTCAAAGAAAGCGCTATCATCTTTCTGGTTACAATTGAAATTAAATTGCTCCCAGATTTTATAAATACTGTGTTTGGATTTTATTTTTGGAATGCTAATTTGCAATAAAAATATCCTGTTCGGTTTTGCAGCTCAGTCGTTGTGTTTGTCATAGAATCATACAGTCATAGAGATGTACAGCACGGAAACAGACCTTTCAGTCCAACTCATCCATGCTGACCAGATATCCTAAATTAATCTAGTCCCATTATCCAACACTTGGCCCATATCCCCCTAAACCCTTCCTATTCATGTACCCATCCAGGTGTGTTTTAAATGTTGTAATTATAACAGCCTCCATCACTTCCTCTGGCAGCTCATTCCATACACACACCACTCTCTGCATGAGAAAAGTCGCCCGTTAGGTACCTTTCAAAATTTTCCCATCTCATCCTAAACCCATGCCCTCTCGTTCTGGACTCCCCCACCCCAGAGAAAAGACCTTGTCTATTTCCCTTATCCATGCCTCTCATGTCTTCATAAAGTTCTCTAAGATCACCCCTCAGCTTCCTACGCTCCAGGGAAAACAGCCCCAGCATATTCAGCCTCACTCTGTAGCTCAAATCCTCCAACCCTGGCAACATCCTTGTAAATCTTTTGTGAACCATTTCAAGTTTCACAACATTGTAGATTTGTTCCTCTACATCCCTCCCACAAGTCAGTCACCCAGAGTGAAATCTGATTGCACATTTTTTTCTTCTGTATCTCGAGTGAATAAATTCTGTCCTTGACCCCTCTGGGACATTCACTCATTCCAGCTACACAGTGATCTCTATAAACAATCCTCAACCATTTCTCTATTTCCTATCTTTCCTAAACACCTTGGATCCAAAAAGATTTAAAATCCAATCTTGCCCTTCTTTGAGCCGGGTTTCAGTTGGTGGGACAACATCAGATTCCCACATGGCAATCTGTGTCTGTAACTCCCCAGTCTTGTTTCCCACAGACCGTGTTGCCCCATACATGCACAGTCACTTTGGTTCAGAATTGATTAAACTCTCCCGCTCTCTGACCCTGCCTAATAAGTTACGATTCCTCATTCTGGTGAAATCTATCACCCAGCATTCTTGGAGCTGAGGGTTCGTCTCTGATATTACCTTTTGGTTCCACAGCCCTGCCAAATCAGTTGAAACCCGCCCAACTAGCATTTGCAAGTCACTCCAGAAGGAACTTAGTCCCCAGTTTTGTTCAGGAGCAACCTCTGTCCAGCTCACAACTAACCAGGGCCAGTCACAACATGCAAGAATCTAAAGCCCTCCCTCCTAGCTGAATATTGGACCAAGAGATATCAGCTGGACCTCAGTGGGAGCACTCTCCCCTCGGGCTCATAATGTTTTGGCTTCACATACCACTCCAGAGATTTCAGCCCATCATCCTGGCCGAGAGTGCAGTGCAGTACTGAGGGAGTGCTGCATTGTCGGAGGGTCAGTACTGAGGGAATGCTGCATTGTCGGAGGGTCAGTACTGAGGTATTGCCACACTGTTGGAGGGTCAGTACTGAGGGATTGCCTCACTGTCGGAGGGTCAATACTGAGGTATTGTCACACTGACGGAGGGCCAGTACTGAGGTATTGCCACACTGTGGAAGGGTCAATGTTGAGGTATTGCCACACTGTGGAAGGGTCAATGTTGAGGTATTGCCACACTGTCGAAGGGCCAATGTTGAGGTATTGCCACACTGTCGAAGGGTCAATGTTGAGGTATTGCCACACTGTCGAAGGGTCAATGTTGAGGTATTGCCACACTGTCGAAGGGTCAGTACTGAGGCGGCACCACACTGTCAAAGGGACCACCTTAAGATGGGGCCACCTGATGCCTTTCCCTCTCCAGTTCGTGGAGGGGGGGGGGGGGGTGTATGGGGTGGGGGGAAGTGCAGGAGGACTTGCCATGGCACTATTAGATGAAGAGCAAGGCAGTTTTCCCAGGTTTTCTGGTCAATATTTATCCTCCAACCAACATCACTAAAAAAAGGTGATCTGCTCATGACCATTCTGCTTTCTGGAATCTTGCTGAACACAGTCAGACATGAGGGACATAAAGCACCCTATGGTGTGGGACAGGTGCTACACAAATGCAAGTCTTTCTTTGAGGGTGGGAGTCTCCTGATCCTGACCCTCACCCATTATTCACACACTCTCCCCTTCCAGGGTCATGGGGTCATTAGGAGCAGTGATCCTGTCTAACCCTGGGACACTGAGACTCATTGCAGCCTCACCCTTGACCTAAGCCCAGTGCTGGGAAGCAAGGTTCGAAATGAAATTTAGAACCTTCTACATGAACATCCAATGTGACTCTTTCCTGAAGTGTGTTGATCCGAGTCTGTTCCAATGTTCTTGGATAAAGTTCTCCTGATCGGTGTGTGATCAGGGGTTTGTTAAAGAGCTATCGACATAAAGACCTGATGTCCTTTAAGGAAGGAAATCTACCATCCTTATCCAGTCTAACCTACACGTGACTCCAGACTCACAGCAATGAGGTTAACTGTTAGTTTTTTGAAGAAGTAACAAAGAGGTTTGATGAGGGCAGAGCAGTAGATGTGATCTGTATGGACTTCAGTAAGACGTTCAACAAGGTTCCCCATGGGAGACTGATTATCAAGGTTAGATCTCATGGAATAAAGGGAGAACTAGCCATTTGGATACAGAACTGGCTCAAAGGTAGAAGAAAGAGGGTGGTGGTGGAGGGTTGTTTTTCAGACTCGAGACCTGTGACCAGTGGAGTGCCAAAAGGATCGGTGCTGGGCCCTCTACTATTTGTCATTTACATAAATGATTTGGATGCGAGCATAAGAAGTACAGTTAGTCAGTTTGCAGATGACACCAAAATTGGAGGTGTCGTGGACAGCGAAGAGGGTCACCTCAGATTACAACAGGATCTGGACCAGATGGGCCAATGGGCTGAGAAATGACACATGGAGTTTAATTCAGATAAATGCGAGGTGATGCCTTTTGGGAAAGCAAATCTTAGCAAGACTTATACACTTAAAGGTAAGGTCCTAGGGAGTGTTGCTGAACAAAGAGACCTTGGAGTGCAGGTTCATAGCTCCTTGAAAGTAGAGTCGCAGGTAGATAGGACAGTGAAGAAGGCGTTTGGCATGTTTTCCTTTATTGGTCAGAGTATTGAGTACAGGAGTTGGGAGGTCATGTTGTGGCTGCATAGGACATTGGTTAGGCCACTGTTGGAATATTGCATGCATTTCTGGTCTCCTTCCTATTGGAAAGATGTTGTGAAACTTGAAAGGGTTCAGCAAAGATTTATTAGGATGTTGCCAGGGTTGGAGCAACTGAGCTTCAGGGAGAGGCTGAACAGGCTGGGGCTGTTTTCCCTGAAGCGTCGGAGGCTGAGGGGTGACCTTATAGAGGTTTACAAAATGATGAGGGGCATGGATAGGATAAATAGACAAAGTCTTTTCCCTGGGGTCGGGGAGTCTAGAACTAGAGGGCATAGGTTTAGGGTGAGAGGGGAAGGGGCAACTTTTTCACGCAGAGGGTGGTACATGTATGGAATGAGCTTCCAAAGGATGTGGTGGATGCTGATACAATTGCAACATTTAAGAAGTATTTGGATGGGTATATGAATAGGAAGGGTTTGGAGGGATATGGGCCGGGTGCTGGCAGGTGGGACTAGATTGGGTTGGGATATCTGGTCGGTATGGACGGGTTGGACCAAAGGGTCTGTTTCCTATGACTCTATGACTCTGTAATGGTCGAACAAGGCACTCCATTTTAACAATCACTGGAATGTCTCAAAACTGGAATGAAACCGGACAGACCACTTGGCATTGACATCGGTGTCAGAAACAACATCATGTCCACCCTGTACCATTCTCTGTACTTTATCTGGGGGTGAGTGCCAAATTCAGGAGAGCTGTCTCACAGACTAGTCAAGCAAGAGCCTGACACAGTCATACTCACAGAATCATACCTTACAGACAATGTCCCAAACACCATCCTCACTATCCCTCGATATGGCCTGTCCCACTGGCCGGACAGACCCAGCAGCAGTGGTGGTGCAGTCTTTATCATTTCAGGCACAGATTATAAGATCAGGGAGGATATGTTGGAGCTGGGTAGAACTGGTTAGACCACAGCTGGAGCACTGTGTGCAGTTCCGGTCACCACATTGTGGGAAGGATGTGATTGCACTGGAAGGGGTGCAGAGGAGATTCATCAGAGAGTTGCGTGGAATGAAGCATCTGAAAAGATGTGAGGAGAGGCTGGATAGCTTGGGTGGTTTACTTTGGAGCAGAAAAGATGGATGAGGGACCTGATCGAGGTGCACAAGGTCATGATGGGAATGGAGAGGATGGATAGAATGTAGTTGTTGCCCTTAGTTAGAGGTTCAGTAACAAGTTGGCACACATTCAATGCGAAAGGCAGAAGGTTTAGAGGGGATTTGAGGAAATGCTTTTTCATCCAGAGGGTGGGAGTTGGGAATGCACTGCCTGGGAGGGTCGCTGAGGCAGAAAGCATCACAACCTTTAAAGTGTACTTGAAGGACCACCAGAAATGTCTGAACTTTCAATGTTATTGATCTGGTTCTGCAAAGTTGATGCAGTGCAGTGTTGGTGGTACAGATTTGATGGAGTGAATGGCCTCTTCTATACTGTATGATTCGATTAAACCTCTGGTTGATTGGCACATACTGTCCTCCCTCGGCTGATGAGTCAGTCTCTCCTCCATGTTGAACAGCACTTGGAGGAAGCTCTGAGGGTGGTGAGGGTACAAAATGTACTCTGGGTGGGGGACTTCAATGTCCACCATCAAAAAGGAATTTGAATAAATATCCATCCTTTTGTTGGGTTTATTAGGTATTGGCTACAAATATTCAAACAGATTGTATTCCCAGTGAATGTTCGGAGCATGGGCATTTAATCCTTCGAATGCCCGGATTAAAACTGTTTCTCTTGTCGTTCAGGCCATGAGAACTCTCAGCCCAAGCTGACCCTGCTGCCCCCCTCCCTGGAGCAGGTCAATGCCAAGGGCACTGCCACCCTGGTGTGCGTTGCCAATCACTTCTATCCCAATGAGCTGGAGGTGCAGTGGAAGAAGGATGGGGCAGTCATTTCGGACGGGGTTCAGACCAGCAACTACCTGCGAGCTTCGGACAGCACCTACAGTGTCAGCAGCTTGCTGACCCTCTCTGGGTCTGACTGGGAGTCCAACGGTCGCTTCACCTGTGCCCTCACCCACGTGACCCTCTCCTCTCCCCTCAGCAAGAGCATCAGGAGATCAGAATGTGTGTAGAGTGTTGGAGACAGTCCACAGAGGAGACACAACTTTAAATAGAACAGGGCTGAGCTGGCAGGACAAAGGTCATTGTCAGCACTGAATTTCAACTCTTCTTCTTCTTTGGACTGGCTCGGAGATGTTTCTGAGGTTCAGGGGTCAAGGCAGCCCATTGAGACAGTGTACAGTGAGCTTTTCTCAGCACCTGACCCTGTGCTCTTTTTGTCCTGGGAGTGTTTGCATGGAACAGTGTTGAGACAGCTTGAGACAGTGGAGAGAGACAATTTATTTGTATCTAATCCTGTGCAGTCCCTGTCCTGGGAGAGTTTAATGGGGAAAGTGTAGACTCCTATTGCCAAGTAAAATGCCTCAAAGATGTTGAAGACTGTCAGCTTTTCAAAAACGTGAACCTCAGAAGTCTCTGCTTCAGTAAACCAGATCTCCTTCCTGCTCAGTCGCCAGTTCCAATTTAAGGTCTTGTCACTGTTTAAAAGGACAGGATTCTCACATTATTGAGAAAATCTCCACAAGTGTTTGCCTCAAGCTCCATTGTAGCTGTGAATTTGTGTAGCTTCCTCTGTCTGGGCTGTTAATTGCAGTCTGTTTTCTGTCAATGTCAATCTCGAAGAGGGAGGAAAGATGAAGGTTCAGTCTCTGTGTCTGGGTGCACCACCTCCCTCTCAGCTAATTGGCTACATTTCAGCAGTGAGTGTCATGGTTGGCTGCTCAGACTGTCAATGACTGGCATTGGACTGATGATTGGACTGAGAGAGAAGTGTCAATCATTTCCAAGTGATCCCTTTGATCTGGCCTCCGTCAAGTTTACAAAATTCAAATCAGAACAGAAACTGAAAGCTGCTGGGGGTCAATCATTACAATGTGAGGCATTCAGTCTTCATTCTGTTGGTCCAGACCCAGTTGGTAGGATCGCACTGTGCACTCTCTGCTGCTGCTCGCTAACACCTGAAATGAACTTAGGCCAGTCACAGGCTGCAATCGTAAGGTTCATTCCTCCCACCTTAGCCTCACTGTGGCAAAAGTGAGGACTGCAGATGCTGGAAAACAGAGTTTAGATCAGAGTGGTCTCTCCACCCTGGAGGCTTCCTGCCTCTATTCCTCATGAAGAGCTTTTGCCCGAAACGTCGATTTTCATGCTCCTCAGATGCTGCCTGACCTGCTGTGCTTTTCCAGCACCACTCTGTTACTCACTGTGACAACTCGAAACTGAACTCAGTGAGGGCATTGTTCAGAGAGAGAATCAACCAGGATCTCACAGCATACATGACCCTGTATGGGTGTGACTCTAACTCTGTACTATCTGTAGGTGTGTCAGTCAGTGTGGGTATGACTGTTGCCCAGTGTAGGTGTGTGTCCCTGTTCCCCAGTTAATGTCTGTGGATGTGTGTCTCAGCCTTGCAGCACGTCAACCCTCCTTGAGTTTGATTTCAATGTGAAACCAATTGGTGATTTCAGGTTTGCTTTGAGGTGGGGAGTGGAGAGGATGTGCTGTGTCAGGACAATTTGTGATCATATCCTGGCCACTATTCCCATATTCCGGTTAAACCTGGCTTAACGGGATGCTGTGATTGGTGTGTCTGTAACTGAGATTTGCAGGACAGAATGCAGTCACTTATTGACACCCCACTTCTCTCCAGAATGTGGTCATGATGACAACAATCGAATAGTTTGAAGTAAATGGGAAAGAATTGGGATCTTTCTATACATCTAGATGAAGGGCCAGCAGTGTGGAGCGATCACAGGACACTGGCAGACCAACAACAGTGAGTCAGCTTATTGTTGTAAATACAATTGTTACAAATATAAGTTGCCCCCAGAGATGGCTGAGCCAGGGAGAACGACTGGGGGCAGCTGGCATTATAGATAAGCACACCAACAAAAGGAACCTGTTCACTGGGACAGCAAATTGCAAGAAGTTAAGCATAAATTTTCCTAAGTTTTAACTACATTTAATATCGAAGCTGTTTGAAATGAAAGGAACAAGTTCGATCGTTTGCTGTTTGTGCATCGTGCAAAGTCCTTTAGCTGTTTCAAAGTAAACTATCTCTTTTTAACTGTTTCCATATTTCTGGATTGCCCCACAGGAAGCAACATCCTCTTGGAATTCATCTGTCACGTCCCGTCAGGGTCTCAGTTAGAACAGCAGTATCTGCGGAGAGAAAATTAGGGTTAGCATTTCGAGGCTGGTATAACTTATTCAGGAACCCTAACTCTGTTTCTCTCTTCACAGATGCTGCCAGTATTACTGAGTTTCACCAGAATTCCATGTTCTTGGGTTTGGATTTCCAGCATCACAGTCTCTTGCTTTTATTTCTCAGGATGCTGTCTGTTTCAATAAGATCATTTCGCATTGTCTAAACTCCAATCTTTCATAGTATCATAGAGCCATCGAGATAAACAGTGCGAAACCAGATTCTTCGGTCCAACTCATCCATGCCAACCAGATATCCTACATTAATCTAGTCCCATTTGCCAGCACTTGGCTCATATCCCTCAAAACCATTCCTATTCAATATGCATCCAGATGCCTTTTCAATGCTGTAATTGTACCAGCCTCCACCACTTCCTCTGGCAGCTCATTCCATACAACACCTCCTGTAAAAGTTGCCCCTTAGGTCCCTTTCAAATCTTTCCACCACCCCAGGGAAAGACTTTGCCTGTTTACCTTTTCCATGTCCCTCATGATTTGATAAACCTCTATAAGGTCACCCCTCAGCCTCCGGCGCTTCAGGGAAAACAGCCCCAGCCTATTCAGCCTCTCCCTGTAGCTCAAACCCTCCAACTCTGGAAACATCCTCATAAATGTCTCCTGAACCTTTTCAATTCTCACATCTTTCCTATAGGAGGGAGGCCAGAACTGCAACAGTGTATTTGAAAAGTGACCTAACCAATGTCCTGTACAGTCACAACATGACCTCCCAATTCCGATACTCAGTGCACTGACCAATAGAGGAAAGAATATTAAACACTTTCTTCACTAACCTATCTATCTGTGATTCCACTTTCAAGGAACTATGAACCTACACTCCAGGGTCTCTTTGTTTGGCAACAATCCCCAGGACTTTATCATTAAGTGTCTAAGTCCTCCCCTGATTTGCCTTTCCAAAATGCAGTACCTCACATCTATCTAAATTAAGTTCCATCTGCCATTCCTCAATCCATTGGCCCATTTGATCAAGATCCCATTGGACTCTAAGGTAACTTTCTTTGCTGTCCACTGCATCTCCAATTTTGGTGTCACCTGCAATCTTATTGACTATCTCTCCGATGTTCACATCCAAATTACTTAAATAAATGAAGAAAGGCAGAGGACCCAGTACCAATTCTTATGGGACATCACTGGTCACAGGCTTCGAGTCTGAAAAACAACCCTCCACCACTACCCTCTGCCTTCTACAGTCCTGAGCCAGTTTTGTAGCCAAATGGCTAATTCTCCCTGTATTCCATGTGATCTAACCTTGCTAATCAGACTAAAATGAGGACAATTGTTAAATGGCTTACTTTGTCCTCATCATAATTCCTCTTCATTACTTCTTCAAAAACCTCCCTCAAGTTAGTGAGACATGACTTCTCACACAAAGCCATGCTGAATACCCCTAATCAGTCCTTGCTTTCCCAAGTACATGAAAATCTTGTCCCTCAGGACACCCTCCAATAACTTGCCCACCACCGATGTCAGGCTCACTGGTCTACTGTACCCTGGCTTTCCCTCACTACCTTCTTAAATATTGGCACCACGTTAGCCAACTCCAGTCTTGCAGCACCTCAGCTGTGGCTATCAATGATACAAATATCTCAGCAAGTGGCCCAGTAATCACTTCCCTAGCTTACCACAGAGTTCAACATACACCTGATCAGATCCTAGAGATTTATCCACCTTTATATGCTTTATGACACCTAGCACCTCCTCCTCTGAAATAAGGACATTTTTCAGGATTTCACCATCTATTTCCCCTCAATCTATATATCCCATGTCCTTCTCCACAGTAAATGCTGATGTAAAATACTTATTTCATATTTTCTCTGAGGATAACTCCCCATCCCAGGAATGAGCTGAATGAACTGTCTCTCACACAATTACATCATAAATGACAGCAGCTGAATTAGGCCATTCAGCCCATCAAGTCTGTTCACAATTCAATGAGATTATGGTTGATCTGATAATATTTAATGCCACTTTCCTGCCTTTTCCCACAACCCTTGATATCTTTTCTTAAGTAACATCAAAACTATACACAGCTCTCCAGATGAGGCCTCATTAAAACCCTTTGCAATAAATACTAACACTCTCCCACTCTCCATCTCCCGTGCCTGTGCGGCACAGTGGCTCTGGGCAGCACTGTGGCTCAGTGGTCAGCACTGCTGCCTCACAGGGCCAGGGACCCGAGTTGAATTTGACTCTCAGGTAACTGACTGTGTGTAGTTTGCATATTCTGTCCTTGTCTGTGTGGGTTTCTTCCTGGTGCTCCAGTCTCCTCCTACAGTCTATAGACATGCAGGTTATGTAGATTGGCCATGTTAAATTGCCTACAGTTTCCAGAGTGTGAACACTATGTGGATTAGGCATGGGAAATGTATGCTTACAGGGATGGGGTTGATCTGGGTGGGATACTCTTTGGAGAGTCGGTGTGGACTCGATGGGCCAAATGGCCTTCTTCCATACTATGGGGATTCTATGATCTATGACCGTCCTCATCACTTGATACAGCTGACTTTGGGATTCATGTCCCTGGACACGTAGATCCCTCTTTGCTGTCTTATAGAAAGGGTCTTTGTGCTGGTCAGGGGTTCAGGTTTGACAAGAGGACACTTGCTAAAGGGAGCTCTTGCTGGGAGAGGAGGTTAGGAGAAAATAATCAGTACTTTCCAGTGAGTTACTCATCAACAGGTGGTTGTGGTAAGTGAAGGAGTTGCGCTATGAAAATGCAGGAATAGGTACAGGCCTCAAGAAGAAGAGACAGGAAAATGTCTTTGCTCAGAAACTGCTTTGAGCAGAGAGCAGTCAGCAGGTACTGTGCTCACAGCAGCTAAGGCAGACTGGGAATGTTCAACTCAAATGTCTCAAAGCTACAAAAATATCACCTGAATATGAGACTGAAGATGAAACCTCAGAGTTTGTCATCAGTGAAAGGAAACCGGGAAGCCGGGCCCCAGCAGGGTGCAGCTGCTCTAGGATGGTCACCCACTGACATTAAGAAAGGAATGAAACCCCACATTCAGCCACCTGATGCACCATTCGGTTCAACCCAATCTGCTCAGTGTCCATCACCCAGGAAATAGGCAGCAGGTCATGGTGTCGGCACCTGTCTGTGTTCCGAAATGATGGCACTTGTTCTGCAGACTTCACATTCCGCTTTCACTAACTCCCTGTGAGAAACCTCCTTAATCTGCAACAGCGGGAAAGCAAAGATCAGAACGAGAGGCTCAATCAGCATCCAACAATAACTACATGGACCAGACTCAGGCCTCACTGGACAGTTGGGTTTCATTTTCCAGCCTGTCCCATTCTCCGCTCCAGTTTCCTACCCCCCGAAGTCCTGGTCAATAGCTCACTGTTATTGTGGGAGCCTGCGGAGGGTGAATGAGCTCTCACAGTTCCCACATTACAACAATGTCTAGACTTTGAAGATATTCCATTATCTGTAAAACATCTTTGAACATTCTCAGCTCATGAATAGTGTAACAGAAATACATTCTCTCTCCGTTTTGTTTCCTCTCCATGTCTTCCCATCTGTCTCCTCACAACATCCCTCCCTTGTTTAAAATCTTGAATGAATTATGAATCTCTGGGAGAACTTACCCTGTGGCAACATTGAGACTAATCCTCGGTGGGCTTTGAGTGTGAAGGTCAATAACACTCTCATTGGGACTTGATCTGGGTTGTCTCCAGTCAGTCAGTGTTATTGTTCTGGGACCAGACAGTTCTGATTGAGATGAAGGGTGAGCTGTGCTGGGTATTAACACACGGGTCAGTGTAGTGGAGCAGGGATTACCCACTTCACAAGAGAGTATGCTGAACAAACAAACTGGGTGGCTGTGACACGCGCAACCTGACAGAGAGGGGTGGGGGACGGGGAACATGAGTAGTAACATCCTCAGACAGAAAGGTTGCTCAAAATGGCATAGCCCCAAAGAGGGAGGGGACAGGAACAGCTACACTCCCCTGAGAGAGAGGGGACAGTTACAGTGACACTCCGTAGAGAGAGGGGACAGCAACTGTGTGTTCACTTTCTTGCTGTGTTGTGACGTATGTCCTGGGAAATTGGTTTGGTTTATATTTTCTCAGTTGTATTTGGGTTTGATGAGTTGATTCAGTAACAAGGATTCCAATCCTATATTTCCTGTATCTGCAGATCCACTGAAGGTCATCCTTTCATTTGGAGTTTGCCCAGGTTTCTGTCCAGGCTGATATAGCATGATCTACCAAATGCTGCTCCTATTGAGCTAAACCATCACACACCAGGAAATCTGACCGGCACTTTCTCTTTGTGCTGGCAAAGGGAGAGATTTGTTCTTACGACAATGGCAGCCAAAGAAATTGTTGAACAGACACCTACACCTGGGCCTGAGGCAGGAGCCCAAGCTCCAACACACTGGCCTCACTTCACACCAACCTTCACACAGTGCAGGGTCATGAACTCCGGTCATCAATCCCTCTGGGGCAGGGACGGAGTGAGGGAACAGGGACAATTGTAGAAGAGTCAATAAGGAGTAAAGCAAGATGGAGAGAGTGTGTTGGAAAGGGATTAGAGGAGGAAATATACTTTGTGCCACTCAGTACTGACATTGTCTACGTGAATTGCAAAATTAATAAAAAACACACTGTGAAAACAATCATATCACAGGGGACATTTTCACTGTGGTGTGATAAGTATCCTGATTCAAAAGCTGTTGTCCCACGCTCTCTCCCTCTCTCACTCTCTGCATTTCGACAGATTGAACCAGTTAGATCCGAGCAGGGCCCCAGTTCATTTGTTCTGCTCAGGGACAGTGAAACAGCTGCCCTCTAGTGACTATAGAGTGCTGGTACCGCTGCTGAGAACCACGCGTCAAGTCCCGGGCCATGAGCATCTGAACGAAACTGCAGCCATTCCGTTGGATTCCAGTGGGAATGAGTTATCGGTTGTTCTGGCCTGGTTCCCCAGTCAGTCAGTCAGGCCATGGCTGACCTAGAACACATTCCCCCTTAATTCTGTAACCCTGACCATCCTGAGCGAATGAACATTGATCCCCTTCCTTGGTAGCTTTTTCAGATTGAAAGTTCCAGATTTCCCCCACTCTTTGTCAGAAAGAATTCCTCCTGAAATCATTCCCAATTCTAATTTTAATCATCGTCTTGTTTTGGACTCTGGCATTGGAGAATACAGTTTACATAAACGCTGTTAATCATTTCCAGGGAACAGCCTCGCTTTTGCAACTTGTTCTCTCTAATTAACAGTTTCTGATCTGAAGGTGACACGACAGGCTGGATACTGAGAGGATGGTTCCTGTTCCAGGGCAGGTGAGAACTGGAGGGCCGGTTTAAGACAAAGCAGTCTCCCGTTTGAAAGGAAGGAGGGGTTTTCTTGCTGAGGGTTGACAGTTTGTGGAATTCTCTTCTCTACATGGGAATGGAGGTTGGGTCATTGAGTTTAGTCATGGCTGAGATAGGCAGGTTTTTGATGAACAAGGCAGTTAAGGATAATGGGTGGGGGAGGGAGGCAGAAAATGCAGCTGAGACCATAACCAGATGAGCAGTGATCTTCTTCATTGGCACAGCAGCTCCCAAGAAGCCTGCTCATGGGTCCTATGTTCTGGCAGAGGCTGCAGCAATCCTGGACCCCCATCGTTCCTTTGTCACTCACTGACAGAAATATAATTTCAAAACAAACATTATTTTCTTTAACAAGACCAAGTCAGTTATGGTTGCTGTCGTTTTCTCAGCTCTCTTTACATCTCAGCAGGGTTTTAGAAACATGTGTTTTGTGTTACATTGGAGAAGAGACAGACACAGACAGAGTGAGGCCTCAGAGAACACAGAGAGCTTTCACTCTGCACAGCAAGGCTGTCACAGGAAACATCTGGTGAAAGGTTTGGAAGGAGGTGAAGAGGAGAGAGGTATGGGAAAAGAGACCTGACAGTTCAAACTAAAAACACTTCACTTATTGCCATCATCTAATAAATTAATGTGAGAGGATTAGAGACCCATAACAGCTAGAGTGTGGTGGACCAGAGGCTCAAATGTAGACAGCAAAGAGCTGCATTATTCCTTCTCGGGGCATTAATGTCATTGACAAGCCTCATAGTTATTGCCCATCTCCAGCTGCTCGGACTGAGTTCTTTGCTGCACCAGATCATGGGGCCGTAAAGAATGAATCACGTCACTGTGGGACTGGAGTCATAGACCGGGTGATGATTGGGATCCCTTGCCTAAAGAACATCTGTGAACATGACATTGAGTTTCATAGTTTTTGTTTGTACCCATCCCAGCACCTTCCTTCCCAGAATGGGAAGGCCACGTTGGGTTTGATGCTGGGTAATGAAACTGGCCAGCTGTTAGATTCGGAGGTAGGTGAGCACTTTGATGATAGTGAACAAAATTTGGTTTTGTTTATTTGAGCAATGGAAAGGCATAGGAATATATTGCAGGGTAAAGGTTATTGGTGGAGGAAAGGCTACTATGGTGCGATTAGGCAAGATTTAGGATGAATAGGAAGGGGGAAGTAAACTACAGGGGATGGGCACAACTGAAATGTGGAGCTTATTCAAGGAACAGCTACTGCACGTCCTTAATAAGTGTGTACCTGTCAGGCAGGGAGGAAGTGGTTGAGCGAGGGAGCTGTGGTTCACTAAAGAAGTTGAATCTTTTGTCAAGAGGAAGAAGGAGGCTATGTTAGGGTGAGATCTGAAGGCTCAGTTAGGGCGCTTGAGAGTTACAAGTTAGCCAGGAAAGACCAAAAGAGAGAGCTAAGAACAGCCAGGAGGGGACATGAGATGTTATTGGTGGATAGGATTAAGGATAATCCGAAAGCTTTGTATAGGTATATCAGGAATAAAAGAATGACTAGGGAAATATGAGAGCCGATCAAAGAGAGTAGTAGAAAGTTGTGTGTGGAGTCCGCCCCCACCAACCTCGCAGCCTCCGCGAACGCCGCCCAGACAACCGCCTCCACGATCGCCAGGAAGACCATCGCCGACAGATTCGCGGCCCCCGCGGCTATCGGGAATAACACTGTCTCTGGTGTCGCCACAGCCACTTCCGCCCCCTGGGTTGGCGCCGCCGCAGCCACTTCCGCCCCCAGTGACATCACTAACCTGCACGACCACAGCACCGCATGTGTCTCCACCCCCAACGCCGATCTCTCTCACCATGTCTAACCCCGCCCCCACGTCGATCTCCGTCACGTCTAACCCCGCCCCCATGCTGATCGCCGTCACCACGCCCAACTCCGCCCCCACGCCGATCTCCGTCCCCGCCCCCACTCCCAGCTCCAGCCCCACACCAGGCCCTAGCTCCCAGCCCTGCCGTGTTTTCACCATCCCTCCAGATCTACCCGTCTCTGAGGATGAAAGATCAGTCCTCAGCAGAGGCCTCACCTTCATTCCCCTACGCTCTCGGATTAATGAGTTCAACATGCGGCGAGACATCGAACAATTCTTCCACCACCTTCGCCTCCGTGCCTACTTCTTCAACCAAGATTCTCGCCCACCCTCTGACGACCCTTTCTCCCACCTCCAACACACCCCATCAACCTGGACACTCCGTGCTGGCCTCTTACCTGCCCTCGATCTCTTCATAGCCAACTGCCGCCACGACATTAACCGCCTCAACTTCTCCATCCCTCTCACCCACTCCAACCTCTCACCCTCGGAACATGCAGCCCTCCACTCCCTCCGTTCCAACCCCAACCTCACTATCAAACCAGCAGACAAGGGAGGCGCGGTAGTAGTTTGGCGCACTGACCTTTACACCGCTGAGGCTAAATGCCAGCTTGTGGCCAGCTCCTCCTACTGCCCCCTTGACCATGACCCCACCTCCCACCACCAAACCATCATCTCCCAGACCATCCAGAACCTCATCACCTCAGGGGATCTCCCATCCACCACCTCCAACCTCATAGTCCCACAACCCCGCACCACCAGTTTCTACCTCCTGACCAAAATCCACAAACCTGACTGCCCCGGCCGACCCATTGTCTCAGCCTGCTCCTGCCCCACCGAACTCATCTCTGCATAACTCAACACGGTCCTGTCCCCCTTAGTCCAAGAACTCCCCACCTATGTTCGGGACACCACCCACGCCCTCCACCTCCTCCATGATTTTCGCTTCCCCAGTCCCCAACGCCTTATCTTCACCATGGACATCCAGTCCCTGTACACCTCCATCCCCCATCACGAAGGACTTAAAGCCCTCCGCTTCTTCCTTTCCCGCCATACCAACCAGTACCCTTCCACCGACACCCTCCTTCGACTGACTGAACTGGTCCTCACCCTGAACAACTTCTCTTTCCAATCCTCCCACGTCCCCCAAACCAAAGGAGTAGCCATGGGCACCTGCATAGACCTGCCACTTCGTAGGATATGTGGAACATATGGCACCACCCCCCACCTTTTCCTCCGCTACATTGATGACAGTATCAGCGCTGCCTTGTGCTCCCATGAGGAGGTTCATTCACTTTACCAACACCTTCCACCCCGACCTCAAATTCACCTGGACAGTCTCAGACTCCTCCTTCCCCTTCCTAGACCTTTCCGTTTCTATCTCGGGTGACCGAATCGACATGGACATTTACTATAAACCGACTGACTCCCACAGCTACCTAGACTACACCTCCTCCCACCCTGCCCCCTGTAAAAACGCCATCCCATATTCCCAATTCCTTCGTCTCCGCTGCATCAGCTCCCAGGAGGACCAGTTCCAAAACCGTACAACCCAGATGGCCTCCTTCTTCAAGGGCCGCAATTTCCCCCCAGATGTAGTCGACGATGACCTCCGCCGCATCTCTTCCACTTCCCGCTCCTCCGCCCCTGAGCCCCGCCCCTCCAACCACCACCAGGACAGAACCCCACTGGTCCTCACCTACCACCCCACCAACCTCCATGTCCAGCGTATCATCCGCCGTCATTTCCGCCACCTCCAAACGGACCCTACCACCAGGGATATATTTCCCTCCCCTCCCCTATCAGCATTCCGAAAAGACCACTCCCTCCGGGACTCCCTCGTCAGGTCCACACCCCCCACCAATCCAACATTCACTCCCGGCACCTTCCCCTGCAACCGCAAATAATGCAAAACTTGCGCCCACACCTCCCCCCTTACTTCCCTCCAAGGCCCCAAGGGATACTTCCATATCCACCACAAATTCACCTGCACCTCCACACACATCATCTATTGCAACCGCTGCACTCGATGTGGCCTCCTCTATATTGGGGAGACAGGCCGCCTACTTGCGGAACGTTTCAGAGAACACCTCTGGGACACCCGGACCAACCAACCCAACCACCCCGTAGCCCAACACTTCAACTCCCCCTCCCACTCCACCAAGGACATGCATGTCCTTGGACTCCTCCATCGCCAGACCATGGCAACACGACGGTTGGAGGAAGAGCGCCTCATCTTCCGCCTGGGAACCCTCCAACTACAAGGGATGAACTCAGATTTCTCCAGTTTCCTCATTTCCCCTCCCCCCACCTTGTCTCAGTCAAATCCCTCGAACTCAGCACCGCCTTCCTAACCTACAATCTTCTTCCTGAACTCTCCGCCCCCACCCCACTCTGACCTATCACCCTCACCTTGACCTCCCTCCACCTATCGCATTCCCAAAGCCCCTCCCCCAAGTCCCTCCCCCCTACCTTTTATCTCAGCCTGCTGGACACACTTTCCTCATTCCTGAAGAAGGGCTTATGCCCGAAACGTCGATTCTCCTGTTCCATGGATGCTACCTGACCTGCTGCGCTTTTCCAGCAACACATTTTCAGCTGCAACCATCACTTGTAAATCCAGTCAGAGCGCTAGTACCGATGTTTCCTGGTACCAGCAGCGAGAAGGGCAGAAACCCTCTCTCCTGATCCATGATGCAATGACTCGATACACAGGTGCCTCCAACAGATTCACCGGGAGAGAAGTGTCCAGCACACACTTCACCCTGACAATCAGCAACATACAGAATGAGGATGTCGCTGATTATTACTGTCAGCACGAGTACAGCTCCCCTACACAGTGATATACAGCTGTACAAAATCCTCAATACACACATCACCACCTCCTGTACTGACACATCCCACTGCAACCTATAATATGTAATAATGGACACATAGTCTCACCTCCTATACTGACACATCCACAATTACATATAAATGAAACTGAGCAAGTTACCCTATGCTGGAATTGTCACTGTCCACTACACACTCCAGTCCCTGTGGTGTCCACCGCTCACTGAAGGCCTCAGGTTTCCCTCTTACACTCCATGGCTACATGGGAAGAGCACCTGCAAGATTTAACATCAAAAAATAAGTTTCACAAATTGCCCGAGCCCAGCTGGACACAACGCAAAGAGAAAGCAAGAGAGAGAGACAGAGAGAGAGAGAGAAAGAGAGAGGGGGGGAGAGAAACAGAATGAGAAAAACAGAGAGAGAGAAAGGCATGAGTGACAGAGAAAGGCAGAGAGAAGGTGAGAGTAAAAGACAGAGAGAGACAGGGAGAGGGTGAGAGTGACCGAGAGACTGCGAGACAGGGAGAGGTTGAGAGTGACATGGGGAAGCAGAGAGCAGAGGTTTTTGTACAGCCACTGCACTGGGAGCTCTCACTGGGGCTTATGTTCGGTAAAGGAACCAAGCTCAAACTGAGTAAGTAAACCTCCATCTTCTGTTAACAAACCTTTTATTTTCTAAACGCAATTTCTAAAACACAAATGCTGAATTGTTGAAGGTGTTAGTGGGGAGCTGCAGTGAATGAAATGGTTGATTGAGGAGCACTGTGTCTAACAGGGTGTCCAGCTGTATTTCTTTAGTTCCATTGCCCCCTTTAAAAAGCAAGATATAAGTCAGTCAGTTTTACTCACCGTGTGGAGGAGCTCTGTCCATTTGCAGCCTGTGGTCCCATTCCTGCAGCATGGAGTGAAATCAGTGAGTAGCCTCCTGCCAGTCTCAGTGTGACGGGCACGGGCAGAGTTTGATGTGAGCTCTGGCTCCCTGTCCCAGTCTCTGATCTCACTGACCTCAGCAGCAGCAGCAGCAGCAGCAGCAGCAGCAGCAGCAGCAGCAGCAGCAGCAGCACAGTGAGACACCGAGCTCCCACCTCCCCCAGCTTTAACTCTGCTCAATCACACAATCACAGAATTGTTACAGTGCACAAGGAGGCCATTATGCCCATCCTGTCTGTACTTTGTCTGAACAATTCACTGAGTGTCATTCTCCTGCCTTCTCCCTGTCACCCTGCATATTGTTCCTTTTCAAATAACAGTCTCATTCCCTTCAGAATGTTTCAATTGAAGCTGCCTCCACCACACTCTCAGGCAATGCATTCCACACCTTAACCACCCACTGGCTGAAAACGTTTTGCCTCATCTTACTTTTGATTCGTTTACTAATTACTTTAAATCTCCCTCTCCCTCTCAAACCTTTCATGAGTGAAAACGTTTTCTCCCTAATTATTCTGTCCAGACCCCTCCTGATGTTGAATTCTTCAGACAAAGTTTCTCTCAGCCTTCTCTTCTCCAATGAAGACAGTCCCAACTTCTCCAAAATATTTTCTTAACTGAATTCCTTCATCCCTGAACTTTCCATGGCAATTTGTTTTACTCCATCTGCAACATTTTCACATTCTTCATGAATTATTCACCTTCTCTATTCCCCGTAGTCCCATTTGCCTGCATTTGGCTCATTTTCCCCAATATCTTTCCTCTCCATGTACCTGTTCAAATGTCTTTTTAATGTTATAATCAGACTCACTCTGTGACGTCCTCTGGCAGTTCATTCAATACATGCACCACCCTATATGTGAAAGAGGTGTACCTCAGGTCCCCTTTGAATCTTTCCCCTCTTGCTTTAAACCTCTGCCCTCTAGTTTTGGACAACCCTAACCTGGGGAAAAGACCTTAGCTAGTAACCTTATCTCTGTCCATTATGATTTTATAAATCTCTAAACTGTCACCCCACGACTTCTGACCTTCCAAAGAAAATAGCCCAGGCCTAGCCAACCTCTCCTTATAACTCATGCCCTCCAGTCTCAGAGACAGCCTTGTCATTCTTTTTACATCCTTTCCAGTTTAATGCCATCCTTCCAATAGCAGGGTGATTGGAAATGTGGCCTGACCAATATCTTGGAGAGCCATAACATGTCATCTCAATTCCCATACCCAAGTGTACCAAATGCTTTCTTCACCACCCTGTCTACATGTGGCACTAGTTTCAAGGCACTATATGCCTCCATTCCTTAGTCTCACTCTTTGACAACTTCCCATGGCCCCACAACTAACTGTGTAAACCCTGGTGTAGTTTTTGTACCAAAATGCAACACTTCGCTATTATCTCAATACCAAATGTAAATGTACTCTCACATAGCCTTCGTCACTGTCCACTTTGCCACCTATTTTAATGTCATCTGCAAACTCACAAACCATGCCTCCTATACTCTCATTCAATTTGTTTCTATAAATGATGAACAATGATGAACCCAGAACCAATCCTTTTGCCACATCGCTGGTCACAGGCTTCCATTCTGAACAACCATCTACTACCACCACTCTCTATCTCCAACCATTAAGCCAATTTTGTACCAGTTGGCTTGCCCTCCCTGGATTCCATTTGATCTAACCTTACTAACCAGTTGTCCATGCAGTACCTTGTCAAAGGCCTTGCTAAAGTCCACGTAGACAATGTCTACGATTCTGCTTTTAGCTATCTTCTTGGTCACATCTTCAAAATACTCAATCAAATTTTTGAGACACAATTTTCCACTTACAAAGCCATGTGGACTACCCATAATCAATCCTTGTCTTTCCAAATGCGTGTGGATCCTGTATCTCAAAATCTCCTCCAATAACTTACTCCCCACTGATATCAGACTCACCGGTCTATACTTCCCTGGGTATTCCTTGCAGACCTTCTGAAATATCAGCACAATGTCAGCCACTCTCTGATCTTCCAACACTGGCTGTTGGTGATATAGCATCTTCGCAAGGGGCATCGCTGTCTCTTCCCAAGCTTCCCACAACTTACTGGGATGGACCTGATCAGGTCCTGGGGATTTAGCTATCCTTTTCAGTTATAAGAACAGATTACTGCACCTCTTCTTCTTCTGTAATATGGACTCTTCTCAAGACAGCAATATTTATTTCCCAAAATTCCATTTATTTCTCAAAAATAAATACTGCAGCAAGATATTAGTTTTGTAACTCATCCATATTTTGTTTGAAAAAAAAGTGAAAATTTCGAAGACATTTGGAGGTTTTCCATGGGATCTAATCCATGATCATGACTTTATTCTGGATTCTCCTTTGTCCTTTTCGACTTTCACCCTAAACCTTGTGATACAATGATCACTCTTCCCTAAATGTCCTCTCACTGACACTTGATCCACTTGGGCCTTCTCACTCCCAAGATTCAGGTCTTGCAGAGCTTCCTTTCTCATTTGAATGGAGACACATGTCTGGAGAAAATTCACCTGAGCCTACTCTCTCAACTCTGGCCCTCTCAGTCCTTCACACTGCTACTGTCCCAGTCTATATTCCAATAATTAAAGTCCCCCTAATGTGTGCTGTGAATTCCTTGCAGATTTGTTCCCCTACATCCTTCCCACTAGTTGGTGACCGACAGATTGCACTGAACAATCTGATTGCACCTTTTTTGTTCCTTATCCCGAACCAAATCGATTCTGGCCTTAAACCCTCTGGGACATCCTCTTTCTCCAGTTCTGCATCAATCTCCTTAACCAATCCCACACCTCTCACTCTTTTTCGCTTTTCCTATCTTTCCTGAACACCTTGTTTCCAGGAATATTTAACAACCAGTCCTGTCCTCATTTGAGCCTTATCTGTTAGAGTGATAACATCAGTTTTCCACTTGGTAATGTGCATCTGTAACTCCCCAATCTTATTCTCCACATTCCGTACAGTCCCAAACATGCACAGTCAGCCGGACTTCGAATTTATTGCTCTCTCTGTCTCTCTGACCCTGCCTAATAAATTACTATTCCTTATTCTGGTGCTATCTATCTTTTTCAGGATTCTGTGTTCCTTGGGGTTCCTCCTTGATATTACATCCTGGTTCCCACAGCCCTTCCATGTTAGCTTCAACCCACTCCAACAGCACCCGCAAATCATCTTACAAGGAGCTCAGTTCCTGCTCTGTTCAGGAGCAACCCATTTGGTTTATAAAGGTCACATCTCCCACAGAGTCATTCCCAATGTCACAACTATCTAAAGCCCTCCCTCCTCGACCATCTTTCCAGCCTCTCATACACCCTGCCTTATCCTCCTGTTCCTATCCTTACTTGCATTGGTCATTGGAAGTAATCTGAAGATTCCTATTTTTGAGCTCCTGTTGCTAATTCCCTCCTGAGCTCCCTAAATTCTGTCACTGGGACCAATGTAGATCACGAGTGCTGCCTGTTCCCCCTCTCCCCTCAGGGTGCTCTGCAGCTGCTCAGTGACATCCTTGACCCTGGCACCAGGGAGACAACACACCATCCTGGATTCCCATCTGCCGCTGCAGAAACACCTATCGATAGCCCCCACTCTCGAATCTCCTCTCACTATTGCTCTTCCAGTCTTCCTTGTGTCCCCCTGAACCAACAATGCCCTCAGTTCCTTTTCCCAGATCCTTAATATATAATTAATTGTTACATGAATAGCTGAAGTCCCAACACTGCCCCCTGCTGAACTGCATGAGGCACCAGCTGCCATCCTGCAAAAGATCCATTCATTTCCACTCTCTATCCATACCAATACCGGGCCCCAAACCCCATGGGCTCTTATGTTACTTAGCAGCTTTGTGTGTGGCAACCTGTCAAAGGCCTTCTGGAAATCCAAATAGATCATGTCCATTGGCTCTCCTTTGTCTAACTTGCTCATTAGCTCCTCTTATTACATCGAATTCCAGCTTCTCCCTCTAGAACTGCAGGGTGAATTCTATCCCATTATAGTCGCTGCCCCCTCAGGGTTCATTCACCTTCAGCTCCCCAATCAGGGCTGCCTCATTACACATCACCGAATCCGGAATTGCCTGTTTCCTAATGGGTCTACCACAAGCTGATCCAAAAAAATCCTCTCGCAGACATTCCATGAATTCCTTTCCTTGAGATCCATTCCCAACCTGACTTTCCCAGTCTACCTGCATATTGCAGTCCCCATGACTATTGTAGTAATCCCTTTCTTATATGCCTTTTCTATCTCCTGATTTATTTTCTGACCCACATCCCGACTACTGTGAGGAGGCTTGTTCATAACTCCCATCAGGTTCTTTCTTCCTTTGTAGTTTCTTAAGTTGACTCACACAAATTCTATGCAGTCCAACTCAAAATTTCCTCTTGCTGTTGATTTAATTTTATTTCCAAGTGACAGGGTAATCTCTCGCATGGGACCTTGTCAAAAATCTTTTGAAAGTCCAGATGCACAACATCCACTGAGATCTGAGGAAAGGTCACTCAATCCGAAAAGCTAACTTCAGTTTCTCTCCACAGATGCTGCCAGACCCGCTGAACGTTTTCATAATTTTTTGTTTTTGTTGTCCACTGATTCAGCCTTGTCCACTCGCTACTGGTCACATCCTCAAAACCTTCCAGAAGATGTGTCAGGCCTGATTTCCCTTTAGTAAATCCATGCTGACCTGGACCAATCCTGTCACTGCTTTCCAAATGCTTGGTTACTGTATCTTTAATAACTGACTCCAGCGTTTTCCTCATGTATAATTCCTCATTTTCACTCCCCTTCCTTTTATTAAAAAGTGCGATTACACTGGATACTGTCCAGTCCACTGGAACTCTGTCAGAGTCTACAGAAAGCTGGAAAATGATCACCAATGTGTCCACTATTTCTCTATCCACTTTCTTGTGGACTCTGGGATGTCGAGCATCAGGCCCTGGGGACTTACCAAGTTTTGATACCATCAGTCTCCCCAAGACCATTTCCTGACTAACAAGGATTACCTTCATTACCTCCTTCACACTTGACCCTCTAACCCCTTGCATTTCCTTTCAATAGGATGTACATCCGTGGATATTTAGTTCCGAGCCCTGATCCCCTTGCAGCCACGTCCCTGCACTACAGGCTCATTTACCTTGTTTCATATACTCGATGCATCGAAGTACAACACCCTCAGTCATGCACTGACTGCCTCCTTCTCATAGTTATCTCCTTTAGAAATCATAGTATCCCTACAGTGTGGAAGCAGGCCATTCAGCCCAGACTGACCCTCCAAATAGTATCCCACCCACCCTATAATTCCCATGGATAATCCTCCTAGCCTACACATCCTTGTGACAATGGGAGGAAACCCAAGTAGACACAGGGAGAATGTGTAAAAATCCCTGTCCTTTAATGAGGTTTGTTTGGTGTTGGCCACAAATATTCAAATGGGTTGCTTTACCAGTTAATGTTCAGAGAGTTGAAATCCCTTTGAATGGCAGGGATTAAAATTGTTTCTCTGGCTTTTCAGGTGGTCAAAACTCTCAGCCCAAGCTGACCCTGCTGCCCCCCTCCCCGGAGCAGGTCAATGCCAAGGGCACTGCCACCCTGGTGTGCCTTGCCAATCACTTCTATCCCGATGAGCTGGAGGTGCAGTGGAAGAAGGACGGTGCAGTCATTTCGGACGGGGTTCAGACCAGCAACTACCTGCGAGCTTCGGACAGCACCTACAGTGTCAGCAGCCTGCTGACCCTCTCTGGGTCTGACTGGGAGTCCAACGCTCGCTTCTCCTGTGCCCTCACCCACGTGACCCTCCCCTCTCCCCTCAGCAAGAGCATCAGGAGATCAGAATGTGTGTAGAGTGTTTGAGACAGTCCATGGAGGAGACACAACTTTAAATAGAAAAGGGCTGAGCTGGCAGGACAAAGGTCATTGTCAGCACTGAATTTCAACTCTCTTCCTTCTTGGGATTGGCTTGGTGACACTTCTGAGGTTAAAGGGTTAAGTCAGGTCATTGGGCTCACTAAAAACAAGCTTTACTCTGTATCAAACTTCATGCTGACCCATTCTGGGAGTGTTTGATTGGGGCAGTGATGACTGGTAATGCCAAATAAAACCACTCAAAGATGCTGAAAAGTGCCAGCTGTACAAAAACAATGTGTACCTCAGAAGTCTTTGCTTCAGTAAAACAGATCTCCTTCCTGCTCAGCCGCCAGTTCCAATTTAAGGTTTTGTCACTGTTTAAAGGAACAGGATTCTCATGATATTGAGAAAATCTCCACAAGTGTTTTCCTCAAGCTCCATTGTGGCTGTGAATTTGTACAGCTTCCTCTGTCTGGGCTGTTAATTGCAGTCTGTTTTCTGTCAATGTCAATCTGGAAAAGGGAATAAAGATCAAGAAGATTCAGTCTCTGTCTCGTGTGTGCTTTGGGAATGGCCCGAGCTGAAGCCTCAGGGAAAGGGTGTATGAAGTGAAACCCACCACCCTCAAGGCCCGGAACACGATGGGGAGAATAGAGAGGACAGTGGGGTCCCGGGAGCAGGAGAGAAATACTACAGTTAGGGCCAGAAGGGGCACTTTCAGCAGGGCCCTGAGAAAATCATCCCTAATAAATGGGGAAAAGAAGGAAGGCAGGAGGGGACACTGGGGAACACAATAATCTGATGGGAATTCACTCACCCAACTTTTAGGCACAGCAAGATCCCAGGCCAAGAAAAGTAACTCAACTGTTTGGGAGCCAGTGTCACTGGGAATCATGTATTGATGAATATGACCAGCAGGATCTTGTTACTCAGAATAACAATTCCACAGGGTTTAGGAAATAAATATTCCCTAAATTAGACCTGGGTTTTCTTTACTATTCAAATGAGATGGAATTGCCCCGTGTATCCCTGGAGTCAGATTGAGAATGTTCAGTCCAGGGGAGGTCTGTGAGTCATGGCTGGGGAGGACAGTCAATGATAAACTTGTTCCACTTTCTGCTGTCATATTCTGTAGCCCCTGGACCATCTCAGTAAGAATCATTCAGGGCTCAGGGTGGATTCCAGAGCAGCTCATTGTCCTGACTGTTGTGTTCCTCAGTCCACTTGTGGCTCTAGCAATCTCATTCCCTGGCTATAGTATCGGTGGGAACCCATAGGGCTGAAATCTTATCCAAACAGACCCTCACACAGCGGGGAGGCTGCTGGTGGCTCAGAAACCCCTTGGATTCAGTCCCAGATTCCACTATGGCTCGTTCATTCAAACACAGCATTAACACACTGACACCACATTCAGAGGGCAATCCTGAGATGGGGCAAGTTTGGTTCTTGATTCCAATGTGGGGAAATGGGGGCTGGGTGTGAAATGTCCAGTCTGAAACTGGTGGGTACTTTATAATGAAGAATAGAAACTGATGTCAGAATAAAGACTGATGTTGATGGGAGTGAGGAATATCTCAATGATCTGTCTCCTGAATCCACAGACTCTACACATTCTTCTGTCAGACCCTGAAATCTGAGAAACAATTCCTTGACATCCTTCATTTCTCCACCTTTCCCAGAAAAGGTGAAATATCCTCTGTCTCAGAGATTCCCTGGAACAGGACATTATAAAATGGGCTGTGGGAAGGGAACTGTTGACTCTCAATGTCAAAGCCAATGGAAGGATGTGGAGCTGGCTCTGTGAAATGTTTGGGCACAGAGGATGACATCAGAAGCAATTCAATGTTGTCCCTCTCTCCTTTGCAATTTGCTCTCTTGTGTTCGATCCACTTGTCTTTCTTGCTTTGCTTCTTTTGACTTCAGTCTGTGGGTAGTTCCAAAGCCCAAACTCCTCACACTCATCCTGGCCCCTGAAGAGACTAGAGACAAAAAAGCTGGAATCCAAGGATGACAAGCAGGAGGCTGGGTGAACACAGCAAGCCAGGCAGCATCAGGAGGTGGAGAAGTCAACGTTTTGGCTGTAACCCTTCTTCAGGAAGTTGGGAGGGGGGGTGGGGTTGTTTAGGGAGCTGCAGATCAAGGGAGTGGGGGATGAAGATAGGTAGAGGGTGCGACCTGATTGGTCAATGGGAAAAATGAATCCGGATTCATCCCTCCCATCGACCAACTAGGTCATATTCTCTACCTTTCTCAAAATATCCCCATTTTCCAACACTCCCGCGTTTCCTCTTGTGCCACAGCTCATTCTCCTGAAGGATAGTTGTGCTCGGAGTCAAGAAGTGAAGCGCTGGAAAAGCACAGCAGGTCAGGCAGTTGTGCTCAGGCCAAGGGCATGACCTCGTCCCTCTGTCAGATCCTCTTCGAGAATCTCATGACTCACCACCGTACTCTCCAGAACAATTAGGGAAGGGCAACAGCCAAGGATGGAGATGAGGACGCAAAGACTCGAGGGCTGTTCTCTGCAGTTTGGGGTCACACCTTAACAGTCGTTTGCTAGATCTTTCAGTATAATTCATTTGTTGCTGATCCCAGTGTCAATCCGCAGGGCACTGCACCTTGCAGTCTGACAAACCAGGGTCACCCATGTCATGGCTCTGTTTCTGGCCAAGGCTCCAGTTCTTCAAATAGATGAATTCAAGCCTCACCAGTTTGATCATTTGAATTGTGTGCCATTTATTTTGATTTCTCCTGGGATGGGGCAGG